>NW_016812222.1:1193465-1328400 GCF_001698545.2 Rhinopithecus bieti | reverse complement strand
CCCGCTAATTTTGTATTTTTAGTAGACACAGGGCTTCTCCATGTTGGTCATGGTTAATCTCGAACTCCTGACCTCAGGTGATCCGCCCGCCTCGGCCTCCCAAAGTGCTGGGATTAGAGGCGTGTGCCACTGCACCCGGCCAAAAACAGTGGCAGTCATATAGATGGGGGAGGGATTCATGGGGTGGAGTGAGAGAGAGCCTGCTGGGGCAGTCCGGAAGGCAGGCAGGCGTTCTTTCTGTTCAGCAACATTCCTGCCCCCACAGTCTCCTCCCACAGCTTATATCTAGTGCAGGCTGAGAGTGAATCTGTCTGCCAGTGTTCAAGCCACTGTGTGAACCTGGGCAATTTCTTAACCTCTCTGAATGTCAGGGGTTTTTTGTCTCCAAAATGGGAACAACAAGGATACCAATCCCTTGAGATTGTTTGAAGACTTAATGCACTTAACACACACCTGGCACGTAGACATGGGCCCTAAATGCCAGCTGTTATTATGAAAGAGAGAAGACGGAGGTTCAGAACTAGCAGGCAATACATAATCTATAATGATGGAGGGCTCAGGCAGGGTCCAGTCCTCCAGGGACTCACAGTCTAGTGGAAAGGACAGTCCTGTGGACAGCAAATGGCAATATACCTGGGTAAGTACTGTAATAGAAGAACAAAGTAATATCCTATCACAGGGGCAGGCACGGGGGCAGTGAGAGACAAGTGCTTGTCCATGCCAGGCTCTGTACTCAGTCCATCGCATACATCAGGTCTTGCAGTCTTCATACCACCATAAGATGGTTACCATTATCTCCAATTCACAGAAAAGCAAACAGTACTGAGTATTTAAGCATCCTGTCTGAGATGGCATAGCTAGTGGAGTTGAAATTTGAACCCAAGTAATCCAAGTCCAGAATACCCCGGATGCAGAAATGACCCCACAGATTCTACAAATGAACTAATCAGGTTGGAGGTCATACTCATAACCCCTCACACAGGTCCACACAGACACAGGCAAGCACACACGTGTCTATTCAGATACACACCAATTCCTGTCTATGATAAGTGCTCAGAAAATCCTCCACAACACCACACCAGGAATAATGTGCATTTGTTGAGGAAAAAACCGGCTCTGAAGACTTCACAGACACATGCAGTGAAATGTAAATTGAGGGACCCACCCAGGTTCTTGAATAGCACATTACATCCCTGGATGCACACCAACATGCATTCATGTACACACCAATGGGCATGTAAATGATGAGGAGGAGGTCTGCAGACACTGACACACTGCATTTGCACTCACTCTGCTACTGAATTTTTTAGCAGCTACATTTACTGAGCACCTACTCTAGGTAAGGAAAGATAAAGCAGCCAGGCGCTGTGGCTCATGCCTGTAATCCCAGCAGTTTGGGAGGCTGAGGCAGGCGGATCACCTGAGGTCAGGAGGACAGCCTGGCCAACATGGTAAAACCTTGTCTCTACTGAAAATAATACAAAAATTAGCTGGGTGTGGTGGCTCACACCTGTAATCCCAGCTTACTCAGGAGGCTGAGGCAGGAGAATCACTTGAATCCAGGAGGTGGAGGTTGCAGTGAGCCGAGATCACGCCATTGCACTCCAGCCTGGGTGACAGAATGAAACTCTGTCTCAAAAAAAAAAAAAAAAAAAAATGTTAAAAAAAAAAAAACCCAGAGAAGTGAAGTGGTTTGCCCAAACTCAAATGGCTGCCCACCTCAGCCTCTGCAGTGCTGAGATTACAGGCGTGAGCCACCGTGCTGTGAATTTATTTTTTACACAAATCTGAGTGCTCACTCTGTGCTGGCCCTGGACGGGTCTCTGTGGATGTCTGGTGAGCAAGATGGACACAGCCCAGTCATTGCCACATTAAGAGCTTGAATGACACCAGTCAGGCTGGGGAAATGGGAGGGCCCTTGACATGCAGAGTGACTCAGCCAGTGTGAGCAGGGGTTGTCAGCATGCCTGGGGGAGCAAGAGGCTATGAGAGATGTGTGTGTGTACTTGTGTGCCTGTGTGTGTCCGTGTGTACACATGTGTGCGCCGGCACAGACAGGGGTTGGCCAATGCAGATGCCCCCACTAGCACAGTGCATCCTCATTCGTCACCCTCTCAGGCCTCACCCTGCCCCTGTTGTGTGCCAGCTGGGCCTGCCCCACATCATGCCTGACACCCACGCAAAAGCTTCTTCTTCCAGTCACAGGACAAAGGCCTTCTCAGCCCAGACCCTGGACCCCAGGGGTAAAGGCCTCCCAGACCCTAGTGCTCCTCAGCATGGACCTCTCCACCAGGAGCCCCAGAGTTTTGAGAAACTCACACACCCAAAGCCCACTGCCCTGTGCCCATGTGCATGGAGTGTGCCCAGGTACACACAAGTGCTGGAGATGCCCCAGGGCGGTCCAGACAGATGTGCACATGACACATTGGCCACTGAGTTTTCACAGACACTGAGCTAAGTGCTTTGGAGACATGCTGGGTGACCTTAGGCTTGTCACCCTCTCTGAGCCTCGGTTTCTAATCTGAAAACAGGGTAATTATACTCACTCCCAGTCTTGTTAGAATAACCTAACGCATCATGACCTCAACACATCATGATTTTCTTTCCTGAGTTCCTGCCTTCCCAGCTATACTGTCTATTCCTCAGCAGTATCCGCTGACTCTTATATCCCCATTTCTCCCGTGACACTCCATTATACAGGACTCCAATAACTACCTGCTCTAAGAATTGCTGAGTGACGTGTAGTCCTCATAAATAGCAATAATAGTCACCAACATTTATATAACAACAAGAGCCAGCAATTTTGATTTTTTATTATGTCGGGCATTGCACTGAGCACTTTACATTCCTTCATTCATTTGACAAACATTCACTGAACAACTGGTAGGTGCCGGGCTCTGTGCTAGACGTGGGGATGCAGCATCTTTGCCCTCAAGGTTCTTACATTCTAATGGGGAAGAAGGGACAGACAAAAGACAATTTGGCTGGGCACAGTGGCTCACGCCTGTAATCCTAACAGTTTGGGAAGCCAAGGCAGGCAGATCACTTGAGGTCAGGAGTTTGAGACCAGCCTGATCAACATGGTGAAACCCCTGTCTCTACTGAAAAAATACAAAAATTAGCCAGGTGTGGAGGCGGGCACTTGTAATCCCAGCTACTCGGGAGGCTGAGGCACAAGAATTACTTGAACCCAGAAGGTGAAAGTTGTAGTGAGTGGAGATTGAGCCACTGCACCCCAGCCTGGGTGACAGAGTGAGACTCAGTCTCAAAAAAAAAAAAAAAAAAAAGATAATTTAATACATAAATAGGATAACTTCAAACCTTCACAAGTGCTATGAATAAAATAATGAAGAGTTATGGATTAAAGATAAACTGTAGGGATTAGATGGGGCATGATGCTTGATGAGTGGTCAGGGAGGGCCTCTCTGAGGAGCAGATATTTGATCTGAGACCTGAAGAAGAAGGAAGAGCCTGGAAAGATATTGGAAAAGTTCCAGGCAGATGGCGCAGCAAGGGCAAAGGCCCTGGGGCAGAAGAACTTGGTAGGTTCGAGGACTAGGAGAAAGGGAGCATAGCTGGAGGATAATTCAGCAAGCCTGGCAGGTCTGTTGTGGATGACTCAGCAAGCCTGGTAGGTCTGTCCTGGATGACTCAGCAAGCCTCGCAGGTCTGTTCTGGTTTCAGAATCCAGGCATTTTGTCCTTCATTCCAGGCAGCCTCAGAGACGTGCATCCCTGCCATACACAGCAATGTGTGCACATTGGCACACATGCACATGCATGTGCACACACACTCTGCATGCTGACACACAACTAAGGGCCAGACCAGCCATGATAGTCTAAGACGCTAACATTTTTCTCTAGTATCTTGTGGGGCCAAGTAGGAGGGCCAGATGTTACCTTACTCCAGCCTTCCAGAAGCTCTGAGCCAAAGAAAGATTAAATGGAAGAAAGAGAGAAATGGCTTAGTAAGGAGGTGAGGGGGGACTCGGGTGACCTGTGGGGGTACAGAGATGGGGGGAGATGATAGAGCCACTGGGGATATCCCCTCTGGGGAAGTGAGGGAGCGCCGAGGACAGAGAAGCAGAGGGAGTGAAGACAGTTCTCAGAAGCGCAGGGCCTCCACACTCACCACAGCCCCCACTCAGCCGACATGCCCTGCTTCCTCTCACCTCCCCGGCTTCACCTCAGAGATGGGACACTCATTGCCCACCAGGGCAGCCTGGGTGGTGCCGACTGTGAGCCAGCTCCTCTTCCACATCTGCCTTTGTGGCTGTAAAATGTGGAAAGTTTCATCCACTAGAATAAGAGAAATACCTATGAAAGCTGCAGGAAGATTTTCTTTTTTTTTTTTTTTTTTTTTTGAGATGGAGTTTTGCTCTTGTCGCCCAGGCTGGAGTGCAATGGCGCAATCTCGGCTCACTGCAACCTCCGCCTGCCAGGTTCAAGCGATTCTCCCGCCTCAGCCTCCCGAGTAGCTGGGATTACAGGCATTTGCCATCCTGCCCAGTTAATTTTTTTTTATTAGTAGAGACGGGGTTTCGCCATGTTGGCCAGGCTGGTCTCAAACTCCTGACCTCAGGTGATCCACCCACCTCAGTCTCCCAGAGTGCTGGGATTACATTTTTCTAAATCAGTTTGGTAAGAATCAAAAATTTTGGTAACACCCAGTGCTGTTGTAGTTCTGGGAAACAGGTACTCACATCCTTTGCTGGCAGGAGGTAGATTGATAACAATCTCTATAGAGGAGGAGCCAGAGATCTCTATTAAAAGTGCAAATGCACAAATATTTGACTGTGCCTAGAAACTCTTCTTTTAGGCAAGTGGTGGCTCACGCCTGTAATCCCTGCCTCCCAGGCCAAGGTTGCAGTGAGCTGAGATCGCGCCATTGCACTCCAGCCTAGGCAACAAGAGCGAAACTGTCCCCCCCCCAAAAAAAAAAAGAAATGAAAAAGAAAGAAAGAAGGAAAGAAAGAAGGAAAGAAAGAAGGAAAGAAAGAAAGATTCTAGGTAATTAAAGATTCTAGCTAATTAAAGGAAATTAGCTCAGAACTTCTCTCTACAACCCCATGTATGAACATTGCAGCATTTTTTGTTATAGCAAAAGACTGGAAATAATTAAATGCTCATTGACAAGGGATGGTTTAAATAAACCAGTACATTCCTAACCATGGAATAGGACCAAGCTGTAAAAACTAACCAGGCAGGTCTTTCTGAACTTTCTGATATGGAAGAGTCCCCAAGATAAATTGTTAAATAGGAAGGAAAAAGGCAATCTGAAGGACATGGAGTGTGCTCCCGTCTGAGTAAAAAAGTGACAATGAATAGTCATATTTTATGTCCTGAAGGAAACACAAGAAAAAGGCTTGACCCCAAGAAGACGAACTAGGAGATGGGGATAGGAATGGGAGGGAGACTTCTCAAGTATTACCCTTCTGTGCCTTTGAATTTTGAGCTAAAATATTTAAATAAAATATTAATATAATTAATATAATGCAATTAATAATTAATATTGAATAAAATAAAATACTTAAAAATCTGCTCCCCAGGCGGTGGCTCACGCCTATAATCTCAGCACTTCGGGAGGCCGAGGCAGGTGGATAACCTGAGGTCGGGAAATCGAGACCAGCCTGACCAACATGGAGAAACCCCGTCTCTACTAAAAATACAAAATAATTAGCCGGGCGTGGTGGCGTATGCCTATAATCCCAGCTACTCAGGAGGCTGAGGCAGAAGAATCGCTTGAACTTGGGAGGTGGAGGTTGCAGTGAGCCGAGATCGCGCCATTACACTCCAGCCTGGGCAACAGAAGTGAAACTCTGTCTCAAAAAAAAAAAAAAGTCTGCTCAAAAGTGCCACATACTCCTACACACTTCTTGCCCTCAGCTAAGTTCTGTCCCCAGGGAACTCTCCCTGGAAAAGATAATCTGTCTCCCAAGACAGCAGGCCTGGGTGTGAGTCCTGATTCCATCACTGACCCTAAGTGTGACCTCAGGCAAGACACCCACACCCCTGGCTTGTACTAGACAATGCTCTCCAGCACTGACATTCTGTTTCTCCTGCTGGAGGGGCAGGCACAGTGTCTTCTTGCTCTGTAATTCATTCAGTTCACCTAAACTGAGTTACCTACTCTGGACCAGAGTCTGGGTTTGTCCATTTCTTGCCCTCCATGCCCCACTGCAGTGTCTGGCATGGGAGTTGGAACCCTATAGGAGTTCTGGACAGACTCAGCTTACAGATGAGGAACGGATGGTGGGTCAGATGCATGGTAAGGATGGTCAGGTACAGGCACATGGTGATTGAATAGATTCATGGGGTGGGTCTTCAAGACAACAGCCTTTACTCAATCCTAAGCCCTCTCCACAGCTACCACCCTATTTTGTCTCCCCTTTGCAGAAAAGGTCTTGGAGAAAATTGTCTACCCTCGCTGTTTTTAATTTCTCTTATCTCTCTCCCTCTGAGACAGGATCTGCTCTCTCACCCAGGCTGGAGTGCAATGGCGTGATCATGGCTCACTGCAGCCTCAACCTCCTGGGCTCAAACGATCTTCCCACCTCAGCCTCCCGAGTAGCTGGGACTACAGGTGTGCACTACCACGCCTGGCTAATTTTTGTATTTTTTGTAGAGACTAGGTTTTGCCATGTTGCCCAGGGTGGTTTTGAACTCCCAGGCTCAAGTGATCCATCCACCTCAGCCTCCCAAAGTGCTGGGACTGCAGGTGTGAACCACCACACCAGGGCCTCTTGTCTCTTAAGTCCGTTCCAATCATGCTTCTACCTGTCACTTCCCCAACTGAAACTGCTCTCATCAATTTCACCACATTGCTAAATCCAGTGCTCAGTTCTCATTCTTCATCTTTTTTTTTTTTTTTCTTTGAGACGGAGTCTTGCTCTGTCACCCAGACTGGAGTACAGTGGCACGATCTTGGTTCACTGCAACCTCTGCCTCCTGGGTTCAAGTGATTCTCCTGCCTCAGCCTCCCGAGTAGCTGGGACTTCAGGCACAAACCACCAAGCCCAGTTAATTTTTGTATTTTCAGTAGAGATGGTGTTTCACCATGTTGGCCAGGATGGTCTCAATGTCTTGACCTCGTGATCCACCTGCCTTGGCCTCCAAAAGTGCTGGGATTACAGGTGTGAGCCACTGCGCCCGGCTCATTCTTCATCTTCTTAACCGATCAGCAGTTTGACACAGCTGACCACTCCCTGCCCCTTGATGTACTTCTCTTCACTTGGTGGCCAGGCCTCCACTCTCTGCTGGCTTTCCTCCTTCTCAGGCTCCCTGCTTCTCCCATTCCTGTTAGAGCAGTCAGGACTTGGTCCCTGGAGCTCTCATCCAGTCTGACGTCTATGACTCCCAACACTGTATCCTCAGCCCATACCTCTCCCCTGAACTCCAGCCCATACATTCAAATACCTACCTGATGTCTCCTCGAGGATGTCTAAAAGCCATCACAGACTCCACAGAACCAAAGCTGAACCTGGACTTCCCCCAAACACCTCGCTCCATCTCATTTGATGGCAGTTCCATACCTGTCACTGTTTAGGCCAAGAAACCTTGGCAGCACCTTGATACCTTCTTTTCCCTCACACTCCACATCTAGACCATCAGCAATCCTGTTGACTCCACCTTTAAAATACACCCAGAATCCGGGCCAGGCGTGGTGGCACACGCCTGTAATCCCAGCACTTTGGGAGGCCGAGGTGGGTGGATCACTTGAGGTCAGGAGTTTGAGACTAGCCTGACCAACATGGTAAAACTCCTTGTCTACTAAATAAAAAAAATTAGCCGGGCGTGGTGGTGCATGCCTGTAACCTCAGCAACTTAGGAGGCTAAGGCAGGAGAATCAGTTGAACCTGGGAGATGGAGGTTGCAGTGAGCCGAGATTGTGCCATTGCACTCCAGCCTGGGCAACAAGAACTCTGTCCCAAAAAAAAAAAAAATACACCCAGAACCCAATCACATCTCACCCCTAGCACAGCCACTGCCCTGCTCTGAGCCACTGGAGTTTAACAGAATTATTGCAACATCTGCTCCCTTGTCTTCCTGTCCTTGCCTCATTCAGTCTATTCCAAGTACAAATCCCTAAATGATTTTATTTTAAAAGTAAGTCAAGGCTGGGCATGGTAGCTCATGCCTGTAATCCTAGTGCTTTGGGAGGCCGAGGAAGGAGGATCACTCAGGTGCAGGAGTTTGAGACTCATCTGGGCAATGTGGCAAGACCCTGTCTCTACTTAAGAAAAAAAAAAGGCTGGGCATGGTGGCTCACTCCTGTAATCTTAGCACTTTGGGAGGCTGAGATTGGTGGATCACCTGAGGTCAGGAGTTCGAGACCAGCCTGTCCAACACGATGAAACCCCGTCTCTACTAAAAATACAAAAATTAGCCAAGCATAGTGGTGCATGTCTGTAATCCCAGCTACTCAGGAGGCTGAGGAAGAAGGATTGCTTGAACCCAGGAGGTGGAGGCTGCAGTGAGCCTAGATCGCACCACTGTACTCCAGCCTGCATGATGGGAGCGAGACTCCATCTCAAAAAAAAAAAAAGTAGGTGAGATCATTTCCCTCCTCTCCTTAAACCCTCCCCTGCCTCCCCATGACTCCCCAGCATCCTTTCAAAGGCCTCCAAATCTCCAGATAATCTGAACTCCCTTTACCTCTCTGACCTCATCTGCCACTGGCCCCCTGTCACTTGCTGCACTCCAGCCACATTGACCTTCTCTGATGGCACACCATTCAGCTAGTCGGCTTCCCCACGGAGCTTTTGCATGAGCTGTTCCTCTTCCTGAACAATTTGCCCTTCAGATAGTCTCAGGGCATCTACTGGAACACTCCACTCAGTACAGCCACTGTCCGCCCACCCAACAGTCCTCATCCTCTGTACTTACTCTTTTTTTCCCTTGTATTCATCACCCTCTAAAATATGCTATAATGTACTTATTATGATAATTATTTCTTGCATGTTTCTTTCTTTTTTCTTTTCTTTTTTTTTTTTTTTGAGACAGGGTCTCACTCTCTTGCCCAGTGTTGAGTGCAGCAGCGTGATCTCAGCTCACTGAAATCTTGGCCTACGTGGCTCAAGCCGTCCTCCCACCTCTGCCTCCTGAGTAGGTGGGACTACAGGCACTCACCACCATGCCTGGCTAATTTTTGTATTTTTTTGTAGAGATGAGGTTTCACCATGTTGCCTAAGCTAGTCTCAAACTCCTGGGCTCAAGTGATCCTCCCGCCTCAGCCTCCCAAAGTACTGGGATTGCAGGTGTGAGCCATTGTGCCTGGCTGCACATTTCCTTCTAATGGGATGTAAGCACCACTTTTGTCTGTTATTTTCACTGTAGTATCGCCAGCCTTTGGAATGTTGTCTGGCAAGTAGTAGGTACTCAGTAAATATTTGTCGAAGAAACAGATGAATGTATAAATAGCATGGATTGATATGGGAAAGCTATGTAGGTGAGTGGATGGATGCTTGTCGAATGGAGTGTAGATGAAAGAACAGCGAGAAATTCGAATGGCTAGATGGTGGGGATGTGTTATGAAAGAATAATTCATAGATGGAAAAGGAATGAATAGATGGGTGGAGGGATTTAATCCCTCCAGCTACTATTTACTGACCACTTGCCGTGTGCCAGGCACTGTATGAGGTGCTAGAGACACTGGTGAGCCACACAGGCAAGGTGCCTATCCTAAGGGAGCTTGTAGTTCAGTGGGGGAGGCAGACACTAAGCAAATAACAAATGCATGCATAATTCCAATTATAGTAAGTGTTCTGGTGGAAAAGAACAGGATGCTCTGGGAGAGAATAATATGGATAAGTGATGGAAAAATGGACAATAAATGGGTAGATGGGGATGGATAGGATTGGGGCTACTTGCCTTAAAGGGCCTTTCGGACCACTTGCACATCCCACATTACCAGACCAGCTCTGCTCTCAGAGACTGTCCCCTCTCTCCCTGCCCTGACTCAGCACCTACCTGGCCTATCCCCAGTGGTCCTGCCTGACTCCACCTCCAGCCCCGACCCTGCTGAGTAACAGTCAGGCTGGTCAGGGGCTGCCTCATGTTCAACCCAACCCTTCAGCCTTCCTCGACCTGGGGAGGCGTGGGGAGCAGGCCAGAGGGGAGGGGAGCAGGTGCCAAGCTCTTGATGCCTGTGCCTGAGTACTGCCCTGTTGAGACTAGAGAGAGAATCTATGTCCAGGGTATCTGGGGCTAGAGTTGGGGTTTATCTGGGGCCTGGGGTCACACATGATGGATTAGAGCTAAATCTGTCTCCAGGGTTATAACTGAATCAGGAGTTAGAATTTAAATTCACTTTATGGATCACGTGGGGAAAAGGTGGCTGCCAGTGAACGACCAAGACAGTGTTCAGTTTGGGGCCTGGGTCAGGGTTAGCTGTGGCTAGGGCTCAGGGCTTAGCGATCACGGCTCAGACTACATTCAAGGTTTCAGGCCAGAGTGCAGTTGAAGTGCAAATTCAGGCAATAGGGTTCACCCTAGGACCAGAGTCAAGGATCTGGGCTCAGTCAGTGTCCAGGGCACTGGCCTTGTCTCCTCTTCTTCCGGAGGGGAGCCAGGTGAATGAGTTGGATCTAAATGCCCTGAGAAGCAACTTCCAGCTCAAGTTCCATCATCCAGGCAGCCTAAGCCCTCTCAGCACTGGCACCAAAGCCTTCCTCCATCCCTCAACTTCCTCCATCACTCCCTGACAGCCTGGCCTGGCTCAGTGTCCCTCACAAGGCCAAACAGTCCTCACTCTGGCACCCCAGGGGACAGGGTAGGGGTGGGGACTATGGGACAGGGTGTTTGACCCAGGAGGGCGTCTTGCGCAAGGTTTTCTGATGCAACTGGCTGAGTGCTTCAGCGCTCCACCCCCACCCCCCAAGCTTTTCTCAGAAAGGCAAGGGCTGAGCAGTTATCCAGACTGAACACACATAATCCCCTTCCTTCTCAGGCCTCTGATGGCTTCAGGACCTGCAGACAAAAGGAAGGCAGGAAGGAAGGAAGGAAGGAAGGAAGGAAGGAAGGAAGGTCAGGTGACTCAGCAATGAGTCCAGCATTGGGAGCTGGCAGATCTGGGGCTCCCTCCTCCTCCAACTGAGAGGCAAGAAAGAGAATCAGGATCCCTGGAAGTTCGGAGATCCTAACCCTTTATACACTCAAAGCAGCAATTATATGCCTGAGCTCAGGAAGAGACCTGTAGTTGCCCAAGGTCAGAGGCAGGGTCAGAACCAGACCAGCTGTCTTCAGCCCATGACTACGATCTAGCTCTTTCCACCACACAGAGGGAGAGAGCCCTTCACCCTTGAGGAGGGCACAGGACTTCCCCAGGAACCTCCCGTCAATCTTGTTGAGGCTCCTGAAATGGTGGAAAGACGTGGACTTTGAAACCACACAGACTTGGGTTTAAATCCCAGGCCGGGAGCAGTGGCTCACACCTGTAATCCCAACACTTTGGGAGGCTGAGGCAGGCAGATCACTTGCGGTCAGGAGTTTGAGACCAGCCTGGCCAACATGGTAAAACCCCGTCTCTACTAAAAATACAAAAATTAGCCAGGCATGGTGGTGCACGCCTGTAATCCCAGCTACTCAGGAGGCTGAAGCGTGAAAATCTCTTGAACCCAGGAGGCGGAGGTTGCAGTGAGCTGAGATCACGCCACTGCACTCCTGGGTGAGAGTGAGACTCTGTCTCAAAAAACCCCACTGGCTTGCTGTGTAATGCTGGGGAGGTTACTTTCACTCTTTAACACCGGATTTGCTCAAGTGCAAAGTGGGCGTAAATGCATCCTTAGCTTACAGGGCTGTGTGGTGAGGCTGACCTGAGGAAGCACTGGAAGGCACAGCCTAGGCTCCACATGGGCCACTCTCAGGAAGTGTGTCCCCACCTCCCCCTTTATCCTCAGCTCTCACAGGGTGTGTCTGCTGGGGGAGGAGGTGCAGCAGCCCTGGGGCCTTGGAAATAATAATAGCCACTCACCCTCCAGTGCTTACCATGTGCTAGGAACACTCCTAAGCGGTGAACTTAACCTGTATTAGCCCATTTACCCTCCATTTAATCCAATAACAGTTCCCAGGCCAGGCATGGTAGCTCGTGCCCATATCCCAACTACACAGGAAGCTGAGGTGGGAAGACCGCTTGAGCCTGGGAGGTTGAGGCTACAGTGAGTCATGATCACCCTACCACGCTCCAGCCTGGGCAACAGAGCGAGACCTTCTAAGAAAGAAAGAAAGAGAGAAAGAGAGAAGAGAGAGAGAGAGAGAAAGAACAGAAAATCCCAATGACAATAAGCAGTTCAATAACCCTACAGGAAAACACTGTCATCAATCCCACTTTATAGATACGGCTGTGGGTCTCAGAGTAGCTAAGTGACTTTGTCCAAGACAGTGGACAAGAGACCATACGGATTTTGAGCCAGGCCAACTGGCTCTGAATCCCATTGTCCCCTCCCTCCTTAAACTAGTGATGTCACTGCTCTAAGCCCCAGTTTCCTCATCTGTCTCCAGGGATAAAACAGCAGCTTCATGGGGAAGTTTGAGGATGACACAAGATGACATAAGGGAGGTCCCCACACAGGGCCATGTTCCACCCACCGGCATGAGAAGGGACTTTCTCAGGAAGAATCCCAGGCCGCCCCTGGGGCAACCACCGGGCTGGCCTTCCTGTCTCTCCTTAGGCCCAGCCTAGCATGATCTGGATGGTGAGGGATTTCTGCAAAGCCCCAGGGGCCTCTAGAAAGGAAGGTGCCTAGTCTCCTAGATAAGGGCTCCCAGAGAGGATCATAGGCCTGGAGTTGCCATTCTTGAATCACCCACTGTCTTCCCCTAGTTGATTGGTCTGAATCCATGTACTTATTTTTTATATTAGTTCCATAATGTTTTCCTTCCAACCAGCTCATCTTTTATTTATTTTATTATTATCATTTTTTAATACAGAGTCTTGCTGTGTCACCCAGGCTGAAGTGCAGTGGTGTGATCTCGACTCATTACAATCTCTGCCTCCCGGGTTCAAGCGATTCTCATGCCTCAGCCTCCCAAGTAGCTGGGACTACAGCTGCATGCCACCCTATCCGGCTAATTTTGTATTTTAGTGGAGATGGGCTTCTGCCATGTTGACCAGGCTGGTCTCAAACTCCTGACCTCCGGTGATCCACTTGCCTCTGCCTCCCAAAGTGCTGGGATTACAGGCATGGGCCACTGCACTCGGCTGCAACCACCTCATTTTAAAACTTATATAAATTTATTTAACATGGAAATTTTAAATCACTGACCTCAAATAGAAAACTACTATGATTTGCCATAAAGAAGAGGTAAGCATAAAATTAAATACAAAAAAAAGCAGACCAAGGTTATTCCATTCCAGCTAAATCCTGTTTCTTGCTGAAAGCTCCAAGCTAAACTCTGCTCTCTCATTCTTAACAAGAGAGGTGCTAAAACATAGAAGCTGTTAGGTGCGGTGGCTCATGCCTGTAATCCCAGCACTTTGGGAGGCCGAGGCGGGTAGATCACAAGGTCAGGAGATCAAAATCATCCTGGCTAACACAGTGAAACCCCGTCTCTACTAAAAATACAAAAAAAAAAAAAAAAAAAAAAATTAGCCAGGCGTGGTGGCACATGCCTGTAATCCCAGCTACTTGGGAGGCTGAGGCAGAAGAATCGCTTGAACCCGGGAGTCGGAGGTTGCAGTGAGCTGAGATCACACCACTGCACTCCACCTTGGGTGACAGAGCAAGAGCAAGACTCCGTCTCAAAAAAAAAAACCATAGAAGCTGTTGGCCGGGCGCAATGGCTCATGCCTGTAATCCCAGCACTTTTGGAGGCCAAGGTGGGAGGGTCACGTGGTCAGGAGATCAAGACCATCCTGGCCAACATGGTGAAACCCCGTCTCTAGTAAAAATACAAAAATTAGCTGGGTGTGGTGTTGCACGCTGGAATTTTATTCCCAGCTACTCAGGAGGCTGAGGTAAGAGAATCGCTTGAACCTGGGAAGCGAAGACTGCAGTGAGCCGAGACACCACTGCACTCCATCCTGGCAACAGAGCCAGACTCCATCTCAAAAAAAAAAAAAAAAAAAAAAGAAGTTGTTAAATGAGACTTTCTCCCCGAGTCCTTGGAGAAACATGAAGAGAATTGAAAGGGTATAAGTGTATCACAATTATGATTCAATGTTATTTCGTACAGAATCTGGAGACCCTAAAACCCTCTGGCACTCAGCCATTGTTGTACATAGTATATTTCAGAAAACACTGACCTACTCCAACTTTCTCTTCTTATTTTACAGATAAGAAATTTGAGGCCGCCCAAAGGGAGGTGACTGGTCCACAATCTCACAGGCTCAGTGGCTTCAGTCAGACCTGGAACACAACCAGAAGTTCTAAGGCATCATCTCACTTTTGTGGGGGAAATGTATGAAGATGCAAAGTTTCAAGGCCACCTATGGTGGAATTTTAGGCATATGGCAGTCATTAGGGACACCCACGTGGAAGGGAAGGAATCAGGCATGGCTCATGTCATTGCTGTGGGCCCCACATCCTTTCCTTCCTCAGAGCACAGCCCTCTGAACTTCTCATCCCAGTGCTGGGGGTCAGAGACGGAACTCATCAGAACTGCAGGAAAGAGGCTGGGCGCAGTGGCTCACACCTATAATCCCAGCACTTTAGGAGGCCGAGGTGGGTGGATCATTTAAGGTCAGGAGTTCGAGACCAGCGTGGCCAACTTGGTGAAACCCCGTCTCTACCAAAAATACAAAAACATTAGTGGGATGTGGTAGTGCACAACGTTAATGCCAGCTACTTAGGGAGCTGAGGCAGGAGAAATGCTTGAACCAAGAGGCGGAGGTTGCAGTGAGCCAAGATCACATGCCACTTCCTTCCAGCCTGGGCGGCACAGCAAGACACTGTCTCAAAAAAAAAAAAACTATAATAAAGAGAAAAGCAGCCTTCTGGGCTCAGAAACCTGAGTAGAAAGATGTTCTGAGCCTGGAGAAAGAAATTCATAAAAGCCTGACTCTCTCTCCAGAAAAGAGTACATTTCTGCATTTAATTTTGGGGGGGCTGGTCACCATTTTTTTTCTCGCTTCTGAACAAATGATTGTATAGCATTTATATTCCAGGCACTTCACAAATATTGTCATTTAATTCTCATGCAAACCAGTGAGGTAGAAACTATTGTTATCCCCATTTTACAGATGGGGAAACTGAAGTACAAAGAGCTGAAGTAACTTGCCCAAAATACATGTGGTTTTGAACCCAAGAAATGTGGTACAACTATGACATGAGGCAGCCTCAATTCATTTAATCCTTATGACTGCAATGCAAAGGAGGTATAATTAATTCCATTTTATAGATGCAGAAACCAAGGCTTGAGGCTATTTGGTGTTTACGGTATAGATCTAGGAGTCAAACTCCAGCCTACTAGACTCTTCGCCTCTGCTGCACCCCTGGACCGTGTGTTAGGAATTCTTGGTACAGGGTCGTACTGCTCAGTATGGTAGTGGTTTTAGTCTGTTTTCTGTTGCTTATAACAGAATGCCTGAAACTGAACAATTTTGAAAGAAAAGGAATTTATTCCTTACAGCTCTGGAGGATGGGAAGTCCAAGACCGAGGGGGCACTTCTGGTGAGGGCCTTATTCCTGGCGGGGACTCTCTGAAGTGTCTGGAGGTGACACAGGGTATAGCATGGCGAGGGGACTGGGCGTGCTGACATGCTATGCTTTGGTCTCTCTTCCTCTTCTTATAAAGCCACCAACTCTCCTCCTGTGATGACCCACAAGTCCATTAATCCACGAGTGGGTTAGTCCATTCATGAGGGCAGAGGCTTTTGATCCAATCACTTCTTAAATATCCCAACCACTCAATACTGCCACATTGGGGATTAAGTTTCCAGCACATGACATTTGGGGGACACATTTAAACCATAGCAGTAGCCATTTGCCACATGTGGTTATTGAGCACTTCAAGTATGGCTAATGTGGCTAGTGTGACTGAGAATTTTTTTATTTTATTGAATATTTTAATTTTATTTATTTATTTATTTATTTATTTATTTATTTGAGATGGAGTCTCCCTCTGTCGCCCAGGTCAGAGTGCAGGTCATGATCTCAGCTTACTGCAACCTCCACCTTCCGGGCTCAAGTGATTCTCCTGCCTCAACATCCCGAGTAGCTGGGATTACAGGTGTGTGCCAGCATGCCTGGCGAATTTTTGTATTTTTAGTAGAGACAGGGTTTCACCATGTTGGTCAAGGATGGTCTGGAGCTGCTGAGCTCAAGTGATCCACCTGCCTCGGCCTCCCAAAGTGCTGGGATTACAGGCGTGAGCCACCGTGCCCGGCCAACATTATATTTCTACTGGAACACAGAAAGGTCTAGAGAATTGGGATTTGACAACCCTAGCTGTGACAAGGCACCAAAATTTGGGGACCGTACCCAGGGTGCTGATCCTGTCACCATACCCATAGATCCATGTGGAGGCTGCAGGAATACAAAGCTTGTGAAATATCCCAGGATGGCATGGGCACTGGAGTCAGCTGCCCCAAGTTCAAATCTGAAATCAGTCTTTTTTTTTTTTGAGATGGCATTTCACTCTTATTGCTCAAGTTGGAATGCAGTGGCACAATCTCGGCTCACTGCAACCTCCACCTCCCGGATTCAAGCGATTTTCCTGTCTCAGCCTCCCGAGTAGCTGGGATTACGGGTACATGCCTGTACCCGTAATCCTGGCTAAATTTTTGTATTCTTAGCAGAAACAGGGTTTCACCACATTAGCCAGGCTGGTCTCGATCTCCTGACCTCAGGTGATCCGCCTGCCTCGGCCTCCCAAAGTGTTGGGATTACAGGCGTGAGCCACCGTGCCCAGCCTGAAATCAGTCTTATACAACCAGGTGGGTGGTCTTGGGTAGGTCCCTTAACCTTAACTCTTCTTGTCTGCAGAATGGAGGTGACTTACTGTTTTTCTGTGTCTCCCTTTCACATCTTTGCACACTTCACCCTTTCTCTTCCCTCAGCTTTTAGTTTAAACATCAGCTTTCTGATAAGCCCTGTTGAAAATGACAGAGAACAAATCTTTTCTATCTTATTCAAGAAAATGCATGATGCGATCTATTTTAAATGATCATGGTTTTAATTTATTTTCCTGATAATGGTCTATTTCTCCATTGATCTGTAAGATTTGTAAGGGCAGGGGTGGATCAGTCTGGTCACTGCTGAGTCCCCAGCATTTAGAACAGGGGCTGACACAGCACAAAACAACGTTAGTTGGGAATGTACAAGCAAACCCAGCACACCTTCAGAGGGGTGCTCAGGAAACAGCCCTCCCACCTTTCTTCACCCCTTACAGCTGTGGGATCTTCCTAACCGTTTCGGTGTCCCAGGATAGAAGATGAGTTTATTCACCCCTCCCCAGGAGGGGAGTCGCCAGGGTTAAATGAGATCCCAGAATGCCCTGGTATGCCCCGAAGTCTCTGGGACACAGGTGAGCTGGTCTCCAGGGATTTGGAAACAGGAAAACAAATACGACTCCACCCTGCCTCCCATCCAGCCTCTGCCTAGAGGAGTTATTTTATTTTATTTTATTTATTTTATTTTTGAGTCGGAGTCTCACTCTGTCGCCCAGGCTGGAGTGCAATGGCACGGTCTCAGCTCATTGCAATTCCCACCTCCCAGGTTCAAGTGATTCTCCTGCTTCAGCCTCCCGAGTAGCTGGGACTACAGGCATGTTTTTTGTATTTTTAGTAAATTTTTGTACTTTTAGTAGAGACGGGTTTCACTGTGTTAGCCAGGATGGTCTTGATCTCCTGACCTCATGATCCGCCTGCCTCAGCCTTCCAAAGTGCTGGGATTACAGGTGTGAGCCACCACATCCAGCCTCTAGAGGAGTTATTTATTTATTTATTTATGACACAGGATCTCACTCTGTCACCCAAGCTGGACTGCAGTGGCACAATCATGTTTCACTGTAACCTGAACTCCTGGGCTCAAGTAATCCTCCTACCTCAGCTTACCAAGTAGCTGGGACCGTAAGCTCGCACCACCATGCCCACTATTTTTTTCTCTTTGTAAAGACAGGGACTCACTATGTCGCCCCGGCTGTTCTTAAACTCCTGGCCTCAAGCAATCCTCCCGTCTTGGCCTCTCAAAGTGCTAGGATTACAGACATGAGCCAGCTCGCCCAGCTGAGGAGTTATTTTTTGACACTGGTGAATTCAGATCAAAAAGGATTTCTAAGAAAGGTGCTTGCCGGGCGCGGTGGCTCAAGCCTGTAATCCCAGCACTTTGGGAGGCCGAGACGGGCGGATCACGAGGTCAGGAGATCGAGACCATCCTGGCTAACACGGTGAAACCCCGTCTCTACTAAAAAATACAAAAAACTAGCCGGGCGTGGTGGCGGCGCCTGTAGTCCCAGCTACTGGGGAGGCTGAGGCAGGAGAATGGCGTAAACCCGGGAGGCGGAGCTTGCAGTGAGCCGAGATCCGGTCACTGGACTCCAGCCTGGGAGACAGCGAGACTCCGCCTCAAAAAAAAAAATAAATAAATAAATAAATAAAGGTGCTGGACCCCTGGGACGCAGAGGGGTGTTTCACCCCCAAAGGAAGTCGCACCAAGCCCTCCCAGGCCTAGGGTGCAAGCATATTAAAGGCCTCTTTCCCTCTCTGTCTCCATTGTCTACACTCATTGAGCATCTGCAATGTGCCACACACTGTTCTAAGCGTCTTACACATAATACATTATTTAATCCTCACAATAACTTTATGAAGTGAGAGCAATTATGAGCCCATTTCAGGGAAAAGGAAATTGAGGCAGGGTTTTAGGTAGTTTTTCTGGGGTAGCACTGTGGGTTGGAGGGGAGGTGGAGTGCATTCTTAGGCCAGCTGGCTCTAGGGGCTCTTCGCCACTACACCGCACTGCCTCTAGCAAAGGAACGCGGGGAAGCTCACCAGACCTTAGGCCTCCCCAGGGTGCCACAGTGGTTCTTTTGAGCCCAGAGCCAGCTCTTAGGTCCATAGGCCTTCCTGAAGCTTCTGGACCACTTGCCCATAGCTGGGCCTCAGGCTGGCTCTCAGTAGAAGGGGGAGAATGGAGATTGCCAGATGTCCACTTCTCCTAAAGATTTTATAAGGCGGTGCTGGGAATGTGCTTCACAAAAGGGGAAGCACCCGGACAACAGTCACTGTTTGCTCTTTTGAGCACCATCCCGAGAAGGAGGAATGTTCTTCCCATTTCATAGGTGGGGAAAGTAAGGCTCAGAAAAGCAAATGTTTTTTTCCAAGGTGATAGGGAGAGTCCGTGGCTAGTGTCTGCACTGAGACCAGACACCCCTAGTGGGCCAGCGAGGGCGGGGTCCCCAGGTGCAGCGGATGCGGAGGAGAGAGGCCCTGGCGGAGCGCGCCCTGGTGGCGACCCGGAGAGGCGGGGCGCGGGGAATGGTGCAATCCTGGGCCTGAGGGCATCAGACGGCGGCTGATTAGCTCAGGTTTACATCACCCGGGCCAGGAGCCGGGCGCGCACGAGACTCGCGGCGGAAGTGGGGGCGGGTCCGCACACGTCCGCTGCTAGGACCGGGCCGGGCTGGAGCTGGACCGGGATCCCGAGCTCGGCAGCAGCGGAGCGGGCCGGCCCACCTGCTGGTGCCCTGGAGGCTCTGAGCACCGGCGGCGCCAGGACCCACGCGGGACGGCAGGACAAGGTACTCCGCGGGGTGCGGACTGTGGACTCGCCCGGAGCCTGGGGGGTTGGAGCGGGCGGCCGGGGAAGGGGCGCCGGGAGGCTCTGGGCGTCTGCGTGTTACACGCGCGCGCGCGCACACACACACACCTTTTAACAGACCCTGCCTTCGGGGGACACCCTGGGCCTAGTGCTCCCCCCGGGCTTCAGGTGACGCGGCCCCGCAGGGCGTGGGCTCGCCGGAGTTGGGCTGGGAAAGCCAGGGACAGAGGTGTCCGGCTGTCACCCCAGAGGAGGGTGTGCGAGGGTCTGTTTTGCGTGAGTGTGGGACAGGGGAGTCGTGTGGTGAGGTGAGGGGCTTGTGGGAGGCACTGGAAGACTCTTTGTGGGGGTGTCGGAGGATCTGCGGGGGATCTGCGGGGGGTCCTCGTGAACCCGTAGGGGAGAGTTATGGGTGAGGGTGGGTCCCGGGGACCTGTGTCTCCGGGGATGGTGAGAACTGTTTGGAGGCCTGGGCACTTGGTGGCAGGGGTTGGTGGTGCAGGGGACACGGCCGGGACAGGGCTGGGGTGCCCTGGGAGCGGGCCGCGAACCGAGCGAGTGGTGCGGGAGCCGAGCGAGTGGGAGCGAAGGCGCAGCGTTGGATCCCCGGCCGGGCAGCGCCGTTGGTTCTCCCCGCTGCGTGGCTCCGGGTTTGCAGGTGGAAGGTGCGCGTGTGTTTGCGGTGTGTGCTGTGCCTGCAGACCAGGGAGGGCGGGGGACGACAGCCCCCTCTTTCCCTCTGCCTCACCCCCTCCTGTCCCAGGGCTGCCCTTCAATTTCCGCTGAAACTTCTGACTGGGACACCGCCGCCTTTCGCTTTCGCTCCCACTGAAGGGGCCTGGCTGCGGGGGGCGGGGCGGGGTGGGGCCGGCTTTGCTTGTGTAGACCATGGGTGTGATAGCTGGGAGGGCTGTGTGTGTGTGTGTGTGTGTGCGCTAACCCTTACCCGTGGAGGGCAAGGGTGTGTCACTTAATGTCTGTCTGCCCTGGATGTGTTGTCGCTGGCTGGCTTAGACACAGTGTCTCAGGGTTGTGTGTACACCTGTCAACCCTGGGTGTGTGTTTGTATGTGTGTGTGTGTGTGTGCGCGCGCGCGCGCGCGCCTGATGTAACCCGCCCTCATTTCCCTGGGTCCCGAGTATGGCAGAGAACAGCAAGAGGTAGATATTAGGGGCTGCTTTCATTCCACAGCACAGATTCTATTCTGCAGTGTGGTCTGCAAAATGTCTTGCCCAAGATTTATAGACTCAGTTACCCCATCTGTCCCCATCTGGGTGGAGCTTATCCCAGGCCCCAACAGGCTCTGAGGGATGACTGGGGCCAAGGCAGCCTGGAGTACTGATGTGGCACAGGCCAGAGGGACTCCAGGCAGTTTCCTGCTGCACAGGGCACAAAGCATGTGCACGGCCAGGTAGCATCCTGCCGGACCCAGAACAGCCTTGAGATGTAAGGAGTGTCATCCCAGCCTCGAACCTGGGGAGCTTTCTAAGACTCCCAAGGATGGTACTTAAGCATCTTGCTGTGAAGAACAACAGGATGAGTGCTAATAGTGACCATTTCCTGACACCTACCCTGCAACAGGTCCATAAGCTCTAAATGCTTCATTTGTTTTTTCATTTCATCATCACTAAAAACCTGTAAACTTTGCATCCTGTTCCCACTTTACAGGAACTGAGGCTCAGAAAGCTTGAGGAACTTGACCAGGGGTACCCCCCAGCTAGAAAGGGTCTGAGACAGGATTAGAACCCAGGAATATCTGACTAAGCCACTCCTTACTGCATTCTTACCAAGCCAAAGTCATGACCTTTCATTCATGTGGGGAGGCCTTCCCTTCCAAGGCAGCTCTTCCATTTGGGAGCCGCCTACTTGGAGAGATGGGCCTCTGTCTGGTAACTGACTCATGTTTCCCTGTTCATCCTGCCTTGAACTGTTGGGAAGGTCTTTAACCAGGCTGAGGTCCCTCTCGCACCAGTGCTCAGACCTGGGCATGCACATCCTTCGAATGGAGTTTAAGTGGGTGGGCAGATGGGTTCTAGAGAGAACCTTCCTGCCCTGACATGCCCTACTGCCCTCTCCTTCAGCCACCCCACACACAGTCACACAGCTGCGTGGATGGTGGCTTTCTTTTCACTTAACAGTTCACTCTGGAGATCCTTTCAATTAGGCTATAAACAGCATCCTCAACCTTTTAAATGGCTGCAAATTTTTCCGTTGTGTGGATGAAGTATAATTTATGTAACCAGCCCTGTAATTATAGACAGCAAATTATTTCTGTCACAAGGGCTGCAGTATATCTTTGTATTTTCATGCTTACACAGACACACCTCTACAGGATAAATTCTAGCAATGGGATTAATTGCTGAATCAAAACTCACACACTTTTCATTTTTTTGTTTGTTTGTTTTTTTGAGACATTCTCACTTTGTCACCCAGGCTAGAGTGCCTGACCTGAAGCCTTTACCTTCTGGGGTCAAGTGATTCCCCTCCTTCAACTTCCTGCATGGCTGGGACTACAGGTGTGTGCCATTATGACTAGATAATTTTTTTTTTTTCTTAGGGACAGAGTCTCACTATGTTGCCTAGGCTGGTCTTAAACTCCTGGGCTCAAGCGATCTTCCTGCCTCAGCCTCCCAAAGTGCTGGGATTACAGGCATGAAGCACTGCACCTAGCCTGTTTTTCATTTTGATATTGTCAAAATGCACTCCTCGAAGGTTGCACCTTTTATTCCCCCACTAGCACTGTCTTCATTGTTGGTGGCTACACTGCCACTGTTCCACAGAATAAACCCACTTTTCATGATACTGCCAGGACATAACAGGTCTGAAATTAAACTTAACATTTTTCTTCCATAGTCCCCAAAATAAGGGCTTCTCCCCCAGCTCAGGACATGTAGCCATCATCTCTTCTCATTGCAGGCGCCAAAAGCTGGACCTCACCTCAATTCCACCCTCTCCGTCAACCCCCATAACCAATCAGTCCAGTCCATCCAGTCTGCCACTGAGTCCTCTTGATCCTCCTCCTATGAGCCCTTAACTTCATGTCTCCATCTAGTAACCCCCCTAGTCCAGGTCACCTTTTCCTGCCTGGACTCCTGCTTGTGCAGAACTCCCAGCTAGTCTCACTGCCTGTCTAGTACTTTCAAATCCACCCTAAAGGCATGATGTTCCCCTGCTGAAAATCCTTCAGTGGCTCCCCACTGCCTTTGGATAATTCCAAATCCTATTGTGTGTTAATTAGGATTAGGCTCAGCTGTAATATAGAAACAGCCACTTAATAGCTAAAATGAAATAGACATTTCTTTCTTTTCTTTTCTTTTTTTTCTTTTTTTGAGACAGTCTTGCTCTGTCACCAGGCTGGAGTGCTGTGGCGAGATCTCAGCTCACTACAACTTCTGCCTCCCGGGCTCAAGTGATTCTCCTACCTCAGCCTCCTGAGTAGCTGGGATTATAGGCATGCGCCACCATGCCCAGCTAATTTTTGTATTTTTAGTAGAGATGGGGTTTCACCATATTGGCCAAGATGGTCTCTATCTCCTGACCTTGTGATCCGCCTGCCTCGGCCTCCCAAAGTGCTGGGATTACAGGTGTGAGCCACTGCGCCCCACCTATTTTTTTTCTTTTTTAACTTTTCACTTTTTTTTTTTTTTGCAGTCACGCTCATTCTCCAACATGTTGTTGGGGAACATGCAGCACGTTCTTTTGCCTCTTCCATCACCCCAGAACAGGGGTTACTGGACTGTGGCATCAACTTCACCTGGGAACTGGATGGAAATGCAGATTCAGACCTTCTGAATGAGCTACTTTGGGAATAGGGCCAAAGTCGAAACAGGCCTCCAGGTGATCTCAATGCTTGCTCAAGTTGGAGAACCACTGAACCGCAATATGACTCTCTATGTCACCTGGCTAACTCTGCCTCACTTTCCGGTCTCAGTGTAGATATCACCTCTTCTAGGAAGTCCTCTTTTGATCCACCAGCCCAGGAGAGAGGCCTCTCTGGGTTCCTAGAGGCCCACGCTTCTCTGTATAATAGGGCTGATCACACTGTACGTGATTTTTTTTTTTTTTTTTTTTTTTTTTTTTTGAGACAGAGTCTCACTCTGTCACCCAGGCTGGAGTGCAGTGGCACAAACATGGTTCACTGCAGCCTCAACCTCCCAGGCTCAAGCAATCTTACCACCTCAGCCTCCCAAGTAGCTGGGACTATAGGCATCCACCACCACACCCAGCTAATTAAAAAAAAATTTTTTGATAGAGACAGGGTCTCACTATGTTGCCCAAGCTGGTGTTAAATTTTTGGGTTCAAGCAGTCTTCCCACCATGGCCTTCCAAAGTGCTAGGATTACAGGTGTGGGCCACTGCACCTAGTCTTGAATTTTTGGGTTCAAGCAGTCTTCCCACCATGGCCTTCCAAAGTGCTAGGATTACAGGTATGGGCCACTGCACCTAGTCTGGGATATGATTTTATGATTACTCATCTGCCCTCCAAATTGACTGGAAGATCCTGATGGCAAGAATGCTGTCTAACCCACTTCTCTTCCCTAGCACCCAGTGTTAAGTGAGTGAACAAGATCATATCTCTCATCTGTGAATGTACTAGAGCCATGGATTACGAGATTAGTTGATCTTCTTTACTTGAATTTTTATGAACAAGCTGGGTTTTCAAGCAGGTATTTATTTTCTTAAATGTAAATTTCTGATTCGGAAATACTTTTATTTTTGAGACAGATTCTTACTCTATCACCCAGGCTGGAGTGTAGTGGCACAATTTCGGCTCACTGCAACCTCTGCCTCCTGGGTTCAAGCGATTCTCCTGCCTCAGCCTTCCGAGTAGCTGGGATTACAGGTGCGCGTCAGCACACCCGGCTAATTTTTTTTCCCCCGTGACGGAGTCTTGCTCTGTCGGCCAGGCTGGAGTGCACCAGGCAGTGGTGCGATCTCAGCTCACTGCAACCTCCACCTCCCAGGTTCAAGTGATTCTCCTGTCTCAGCCTCCCAAGTAGCTGGGATTACAGGCCCACACCACCACGCCTGGCTAATTTTTGCATTTTTAGTAGAGATGGGGTTTCACCATGTTTGCAGGTTGGTCTCGAACTCCTGACCACTGCCTCAGCCTCCCAAAGTGCTGCCGTGGGCTGTACTTTGGCGTTGCCTTGGTCACGTGCTGCTACCTGGGATTACAGGCATAAACCACTGCACCCGGCCTAATTTTTGTATTTTTTAGTAGAGACAGGGTTTCACCATGTTGGCCAGGCTGGTCTTGAACTCCCAGCCTCAAGATCCGCCCACCTCGGCCTCCCAAAGTGTTGGGATTACAGGTGTGAGCCACTGCGCCTAGCCAGGAAATACATTTACGTGGCTCAAATTCAAAACTATAAAAGTCGGCCAAACATGGTGACTCACATCTGTAATCCTAACACTTTAGGAGACTGAGGCAGGAGGATTGCTTGAGCTCAGGTGAGACCAACCTGGGCAGCATAGGGAGACCCTGTCTCTACAAAGAATAAAAAAATTAGCCAGGCATTATAGTGCATACCTGTATTCCCAGCTACTTGGGAGGCTGAGATGGGAGGATCACCTGAATGGTGAGGTCAAGGCTGCAAGTGAACTGTGATAGTAAGAGTCTCCTCCTAATCTTGTGCATCCTTCCAGAGACAGAGATTATATATATTCAAAAATATATATACATATATACATAATATAATGTATTTATATATATTCTTTTTTTAACATAAATGCATAGCCAGGTGTGGTGGTTCACTCCTAGAGTCCCGGCTACTTAGGAAGCTGAGGTGGGAGGTTCACTTGAGGCCATGAGTTTGAGACCAGCCTGGGCAACAACATCTCTTGGGGGGGAAAAAAAAATCACCATAAAAGTATTCTATAATGCATAATTCTGTGTTTGTCTTTCTTAATACATCTTGGAGATCAGTGCACATCAATATATAGAGAGCTTCCTTGTCCTTTTTCAGGGCTGTGTAGGTATTCTGCTACATGGCTGTACCATGAAGTTTTAACTAGCTTTCTACTGCCTGACATTTGGGATATTTCCTGCTTTTGCTATTGGACACAAGGCTCTGATGAACAGCCTTTACTATATTTAATTTTTTGGTAAGAAGTTTAACTGGAGGATAAATTCCCAGAGGTGGGTCACCCAGTTAAGGGTATATGACTTTGTCATTTTAACACACACTGCCAGATCACCCCCTACAAATGTTGGGCCGTGTATGTAGGAGGATACAGCAGGGGAAAGGAGGATCACCAAGCAGTCTCACTTTACTGCTTTTCTCCCCTTTTTGCTAGATGCGAGGCACCCCTCTGGCTACTCCTGCAGGTTCCCTGTCCAGGAAGAAGCAGTTGGAGTTGGATGACAACTTAGACACTGAGCATCCCGTCCAGAAACGAGCTCGACGTGGGCCCCAGCCCAGGCTGCCCCCCTGCCTGTTGCCCCTGAGCCCACCTCCTGCTCCAGATCGTGCAACTGTTGTGGCCACTATCTCCCGTCTTGGGCCCTATGTCCTCCTGGAGCCCGAGGAGGGCGGGCGGGCCTACCGGGCCCTGCACTGCCCTACAGGCACTGAGTATACCTGCAAGGTACGTGCCCATGGGCCACTGTCCCCCAGCATCACAGGAGGCCTGGAAAGGAGGCCTCCAAAGGATTGCCAGGGTACAGAGGGGTCCTTATGTTCATTCATTCTTGTGTTTAGTGGGGAAGCATCCAGTGAGCCCCTGCTGGACTGATACCAGATAGAAGTGGGAGGTGGGAGTTGCAGGCAGGGGGAACAGCTGTTCAAAGGCCTAGTAAAGTGAGGGGATAGTACTTTGAGAATGAAAAGGACTTATCTGTGGCCAGAGTGGAGAGGGTGTGCAGAAAGGGGCAGGAGATGAGGGTTGGCAGCGCTGGTCATGAAGGTGTTAACAAGGGGCCTCCACTGGGCTGTGCAGAGTTACTGAAGATGTTTGCTCAAGAGAAGGGTAGGGCATGGTAGACATCAAAACTCCTGGGACCCCGGAGGTGATTGAGCCTAACCTGTGGCCATTTTACAGATAGGAAGACTGAGATGAAGACAGGGGAAGGGCCATACGTGAAGTCACATAGCACTGGGCCTGGCTCCTGGGGTAACGTAAGGGGTAGAAAAGTCTGAAGATTCCTGGCCGAAACCAGGAAATGGACAGGATCAAGGTCCCTGAGGGTCAGCCCATGCAGGACACTGGCAAGTGACAGTCCAAGAGGACAGAGATGAGAATAAAAAGTGTAACAATAGGTATTCACTGTGCACCAGGTACTATGTTGATTGTTTAGTGTGCACAATCTCTTAATCTTCACACAATGAATGAGGTGGTTACTGTCATTGTGCCCATTTTACAGATAGAGAGGACACTGAGACTCAGAAAGCCATGGTTACTTGCCACATGACAGAGCCAGGTGGTATCAGAGCTGGGATTGGGCCCAGGAGGCTGAGCCCAGAGAGTCCTGTGCCTGTGCTAGGATAAGCATTTCAGACACAATCAGGGCAGGCTGCTCTGGCAGGCAAGCATAAGGAAGATAAGGGGGACCTGGACACCCAAGGGAAAGTAGCGGGGGCCTGGGTCCCTTGGGAATACACAGAGAGGTGGAAGGACTTAAGCCTCCTCCTCCTGGGAGCAGCAGCAGAGCTTTGCTCTGTTGATGGAGATGCAGTGAGCAGCGGGGTAGATCCAGACAGGGTCCAGCTCCTAGCTTCACGTGGGCTCTTGTGCACAGATCTCCAGTGCTCTTACCAGGTGCCCTAAGGAGCCCAGAACTCTGGGTCCCCCTCCTGCAGCATCACAGGTTCTTTTCCATTCTCCCTGGGGAGGTGAGTCCGTGATGAGAGGAATAACCCAAGCAGGCCCAGGACAGAAGCGTCCTGCGTTCACAGGGCCCCGATTCTCCAGAAACATTTGGGAAAATCCACTGGAACATACTCACCCCCATGCCAGTGTGCACCACGGGTGCTGAACAGTCATTTCCACACTTCCTCAGCTTTTCTGGTCAGTGTGTAGAAAGATCAAAATCCTGTCTTTGTAAATCATCACCTTATTCATTAATTCAACACAATTTCATTGAGCACCTGTATTTGCCATGTACCATGCTGTGGTTAAAAAACAAAGTTCTGTTTTCATCAAGCTGACATTCTAGTGGGAGATACAGACAATAAACAAGTGAGTAAGTTAAATATGTGTCAGGTGACTGGGCGCAGTGGTTCACGCCTGTAATCCCAGCACTTTGGGAGGCTGAGCCAGGTAGATCACGAGGTCCAGAGTTCAAGACCAGCCTGGCCAATATGGTGAAACCCCCATCACTACTAAAAATACAAAAATTAGCCAGGCATGGTGGCAAGTGCCTGTAATCACAGCTACTTGTAAGGCTGAGGCAGGAGAATCACTTGAACTCGGGAGGTGGAGGTCGCAGTGAGCCTAGATTGCGCCACTGTACTCCAGTCTGGGCGACAGAGCATGACTCCGTCTCAAAAGATAAATAAATAAATAAAATGTGTCAGGTAATCACAAGCACTATGGAGAAAAATAAAGCTGGGAACCGAGAGATCAGAGGACAAGGAGGGCAGGAGGGCAGGTGATTTTAGCAAGGGAGGTCCAGGAAGACCTCTCTGAGGGGTGACATTTGAGCAGTGACTTGAACAAATGGAAGGAGTCAGCCTTGCGGGTCTAGTGGAAGAGCATCCAGGCAGTAAGTGCGAGTGCACGGGAGCGGGAATGGGCTCGCCGCAACTAAAAATAATCATCATCTCTGTTTTGGGGTTATTTCCCCCATGTCACCCCAACTTGTTTTTGTTGGTGTGTTTTTGAGATGGAGTCTCACTCTGTTGCCCAGGCTGGAGTGCAATGGCATGATCTTGGCTCACTCACTGCAACCTCCACCTCCCAGGTTCAAGTGATTCTCCTGCCTCAGCCTTCCAAATAGCTGCGATTACAGGCGTGAGCCACCGCGCCCAGCCCCAACTGGTTTTTAAAGTCAGGTACTTTAACTTTTTTTAATCATAGATTAAATATGTATGTTTCTTATTTATTTTTCTTTGTGGCATAGTCAACATAACATGCAAAGGATTTAAAGTCAGACAAACCAAAGTGAGTATACTTGTTCTGCCACCAATTAGCTACCTGGCTTCTAGTAAGTCACCTTCCTTTTCTGAACCCAGTCTTATCATTGGTAAAATGGGACATACCTTTCAGGGCTAGGGTGAAGTTTTGCTGTAATGCCCACAGACGCCTAGCACATTTCCCATCAAGCTCGCCACCCTCATCACATGTCCTTTTTCCCTCCCCATCCCTTTCTGGCTACACTGATCTTTGGTTGGGTTTCTAGAGCAGGCCAAGCTGTGTCCAGCCTCAGGGCCTTTGCACTGTCTGTGCCCCTACTCAGAAAGTTTATTCCATGAGCATCTCTGAATCATTCAGATCACTTTCCTACAGTCCCTCCTGAACCATACTTTCTTTTTTTTTTTTTTTTTTTTTTTTGAGATGGAGTCTCGCTGTGTCACCCAGGCTGGAGTGCAATGGCGCAATCTTGGCTCACTGCAAGCTCCATCTCCCGGGTTCACACCATTCTCCTGCCTCAGCCTCCCAAGTAGCTGGGACTACAGGCACCCACCACCACGCCTGGCTAATTTTTTGTATTTTAGTAGAGACGGGGTTTCACCATGTTAGCCAGGATGGTCTCGATCTCCTGACCTCGTGATCCGCCCGCCTCGGCCTCCCAAAGTGCTGGGATTACAGGCGTGAGCCACTGTGCCCCGCCTCTGAGCTGTATTTTCTAAAATGGGTGCCCCCTTCCAAAATAATCTATTCCAGGCCAGGCACAATGGCTCACGCCAGCTCAGGCCGAGGCAGGCAGATCATCTGAAGTCAGGAGTTTGAGACTATCTGGCTAACATGGTAAAACCCTGTCTCTATTAAAAATACAAAAAATTAGCCAGGCATGGTAGTGGGTGCCTGTAATCCCAGCTACTCGGGAGGCTGAGGCAGGAGAATCTCTTGAACCCGGGAGGTGGAGGTTGCAGTGAGCTGAGATCACACCACTGCACTCCAGCCTGGGCAACAAGAGCGAAACTCCATCTCAAAAAACAAAAAAACAAACAAAAAAAGCCACCTCTATTCCAGCATCTTTCTTGGTTCCTTTGCAATGCTTATCAGCATTTGTCAATATTTAGTTTCTGGGCATGTTTGCATGGCCTCCCAGTGGGCACCGGAGAGCAGAGCCCATGGCTGTCAGTCCAGCTGGACACGTGGCTGGCCCACACAGGCCCAGGGCCAGCATACTGAATGAGTGAAAGAGTGGGTGGACAGTCAAGCCTAGAGGACAGGCGCTGTGACGGTGATGAGCATCAGGTGCCTTCTGCATCATCTGCCCTTCTGGATTCCTCCTGCTTTGAGGGTTATTTTTCTGTTTGGGTGACCTGTTACTCTTCATTTATCTGATGTTTGAGGCCATATAGCATAGCAGTTAAGAGCACAGACAAAAGGCCGGGTAAGGTGGCTCACACCTGTAATCCCAGCCTTTTGGAAGGCTGAGGCGGGAGGATCACCTGAGGTCAGGAGTATCACCTGAGGTCAGGAGTTTGAGACCAGCTTAGCCAACATGGTGAAACCCCATCTCTACTAAAAATACAAAAATTAGCTGGGTGCGGTGGCACATGCCTATAATCCCAGCTACACGGGAGGCTGAAGCAGGAGAATCACTTGACTCCTGGAGGCGGAGTTTGCAGTGAGCTGAGATTGCGCCACTGCGCTCCAGCCTGGGTGACAGAGCCAGACTCTGTCTCAAAAAACAAAAAAGCACAGACAATGGAGTGCATAGGTTCAAATCCCAGCTGTGCTGCTTGCTGGCTGTGTGGCCTCTCAGCTTCCTTAACTGTGAAATGGAGTGAGTCATCCTACTTATAGGGTGGGGTCAGGGCTGAATGACTCGGCAAGTGAAGCGCTTAGTGCAATGCCTAGCACACGGTAGCACAGCTAGGTCAGCTGTGACTGTTTGCAATGCCAGCCTCAGCTCCCGGGAGTCCCCAGCTGTGCTCACACCAGTCTCTGCCCACAGGTGTACCCCATCCACGAGGCCCTGGCCGTGCTGGAGCCCTACGCACGGCTGCCCCCGCACAAGCATGTGGCTCAGCCCACTGAGGTCCTGGCTGGTACCCAGCTCCTCTATGCCTTTTTCACTCGGACCCACGGGGACATGCACAGCCTGGTGCGAAGCTGCCGCCGCATCCCTGAGCCTGAGGCTGCTGCGCTCTTCCGCCAGATGGCCACCGCCCTGGCACACTGTCACCGGCACGGTCTGGTCCTGCGTGATCTCAAGCTGTGTCGCTTTGTCTTCACTGACCGTGAGAGGTGAGTGTGGTTGCAGAGCCCCAGCCACAGACACACCCAGGGGGTGGGCCATGATGGAGAGAAACCGAGGCCCAGGAAGGCAAAGTAACTTAGGCAAGAAGTGGAGAGGCTGGAATAACTAGCAGCCCCTGTCTAGTTCCCTGAGAAGAGTTGACTCAGGCCAGGTGCAGTGGCTCATGTCTTTAATCCCAGCACTTTGGGAGGCCGAGGTGGGTGGATCACTTGACGTCAGGAGCTCACGACCAGCCTGGCAAACATGGTGAAAGTCCGTCTCTACTAAAAATACAAAACTTAGCCGAGTGTGGTGGTGCACACCTGTAATCCTAGCTACTCGGAGGGCTGAGGCAGGAGAATTGCTTGAACCTGGGAGACAGATGTTGCAGTGAGCCAAGATCATGCCACTGCACTCCATCCTGGGCAACAGAGTGAGATGCCATCTCAAAAAAAAAAAACAACAACAACAACAACAAAAAAAGAGTTGACTCAGTCCTCTTGGGAGCCCCTTTGGAAGGCTGGGATGGAGCACTGAGATGTGAAAGTCATAGCAGCTGACAGTGATGAAAGCATCGCCATGTTATCTAGTGAGGTCTTCCATCCTTACAAACATGAGGCAGGTGCTATTATTATTCCCATATGATTAAGGAAACTGAGGCCTAGAGAACTCAAGTGACTTGCCCAAGATCCCACAGCAAAATAAATAGTAGAGCTGGGATTTGAACCCAGATCTGACTCCAGAGCCTGGGTCTTAATTCAATCTGAGCTTGAGAGGCAGGGGGCCTGGCTGGGCTTACCAGCTGACTTTGGGTGACCTAGTGTCTCCAAGCCTCAGTTTCTCCATTGGTAGGGAAAAGGGCTGGATTGTTAGGGTGTTTTCAGGATTCCAAGACCACAGCCAAAACAGGGTCTGAGGTTCCCCACACGGGCACTTTTTCTGTGAAACTGAGAATTAGCACTTTTTGGTTAAAAGATAATCTTCCTTCTCTAGGTTGGGATGCTAAGAATTTTTTTTTTTTTTTTTTTTTTTTTTTTAATTGAGACAGAATCTCACTCTGTCGCCCAGGCTGGAATGCAATGGTGCGATCTTGGCTCACTGCAACCTCTGCTGCCCAGGTTCAAGTGATACTCCTGCCTCAGCCTCCCGAATAGCTGGGACTACAGGCATGTGCCACCATGCCCAGCTAATTTTTTTCTCTGTTTAGTAGAAACGGGGTTTTGCCATGTTGGCCAAGCTGGTTTCGAACTCTTGACCTTGGGTGATCCGCCTGCCTCAGCCTCCCAAAGTGCTGGGATTACAGGTGTGAGCTACTGTACCTGACCTAGATGCTAAGAAAAAATTTTAAAAGATAATTCTGGGGAGAAGGGCAGAGAGACTCGCCTCCTGTTCTCTCTCCAGACTCCTGGGGGCAGTCAAGATATGTCAGGGAGAGCACTAAGCTGCCAGTTACGCAGGAGTTTTCTGTGGAGAAAGGAGTGTGACCCCATTGCATTTTTAAAAACTTTTCATCTTGAAATAATTTTAGACTTTTAGAAAACCTACAAAAATAGTTCAAAGAGTTTCTATATATCCTTTAACCAGTGTCCTCCAATGTTAACACCTGACATAGCTATGGTACAATTACCCAAACTAAGAAATCAACCTTGGTAGAGTACTATTAACTAAGCACAGATTTATTCCAACTTCCTGAGTTTCCCACTCACACCCGTTGCTGTGCAGGATCCAGTGAGGATTCTGATTTAGTCGTCAGTCGTTTCCTTGGTCTCTTCCAATCTGAGACAGTTCCTCAGTCTTTGCCTATCTTTGACGACCCATGACCTTGACACTTTTTTTTTGAAACAGGGTCTCACTCTGTCACCCAGGCTGGAGTGCAGTGGTGTGATCACAGCTCACTGCAGCCTCGATCTCCTGGGCTCAAGTGATCCTCCCACCTCAGCCTCCTGAGTAGCTAGTTCTACAGGTGTGTGCCACCCCGCCTGGCTAATTGAGATGGGGTCTTGCTATGTTGCCTGGGCTGGTCTCGGACTCCTGAGCTCAAGCAATCTGCCTGCCTCGGCCTCCCAAAATGCTGGGATTATAGGCGTGAGCCAACGCTCCCGGCCATAACTTTGAGATTTTTGAAGAGTACTGATCAGTTACTTTGTATGTCCCTCAATTTGGATTTGATTGATGTTTTCTCATAGTTAGACTGCAGTTACATATTTTTGGCAAGAACAACACAAAATCGATAGGCCCCTCTCCACATTGTATCAGGAGATGCTTGAGTTGATAGTCATCACTGTGTTGTAACCTTGATCACTTGGTTAGAGTAGGACCTGCCAGGTTTCTCTACTGTAAAGTTCCTAATTTACCCTTTGTAATTGACAGATACCTTGTGGGGAGGTAAGCTAAGCATATAAATATCCTGTTTTTCCTCAACTTTCACCCACTAATTTTAGCAGCCATCTATAATGCCTATAGCAGTTATTATTGTGTGTTTGCCTAAGTCGGATTTTCTTTTTCTTTTATTTTCTTTTTTCTGAGACAGAGTTTCGCTCTGTTGCCCAGGTTGGAGGGCAGTGGCATGATCTCGGCTCACTGCAACCTCCACCTCCTGGGTTCAAGTGATTCTCGTGCCTCAGCCTCTTGAGTGGCCGGGATTACAGGCGCACACCACCACGCTTGGCTAATTTTTGTATTTTTAGTAGAAATGGGGTTTTGCCATGTTGGCCAGGCTTGTCTCCAACTCCTCAAGTGATCCACCTGCCTCGGCCTCCCAAAGTGCTGGGATTATAGCCATGGGCCACTGCGCCCGGCCCCTAAGGCTGATTTGCTGTTAATGTTTCCTTCTACATTTTATATTAAAATAAGCATGCCTTTTTTAAAGAAGTAAAATTTATAATTTTTTTTTTTTTTTGAGACGGAGTCTCGCTCTGTCGCCCAAGCTGGAGTGCAGTGGCCGGATCTCAGCTCACTGCAAGCTCCGCCTCCCGGGTTCACGCCATTCTCCTGCCTCAGCCTCCCAAGTAGCTGGGACTACAGGCGCCCGCCACCTCGCCCAACTAGTTTTTTGTACTTTTAGTAGAGACGGGGTTTCACCGTGTTAGCCAGGATGGTCTCGATCTCCTGACCTCGTGATCCGCCCGCCTCGGCCTCCCAAAGCGCTGGGATTACAGGCTTGAGCCACCGCGCCCGGCCTATAATTATTTTTAAGCTAGTACATAACTTCAAACACATTTTAAGCTTAGGTGAGATACAACTACCCCAGACCTACGGAGGAGAGAGCGTGCTTCCTGCTCTTTTCAAGAAGTCACTTGATGGCTCACACCTGTAATTCCAGTGCTTCGCGAGGCCAAAGTAGGAGGATTGCTTGAACCCAGGAGTTCGAGGCCAGCCTAGGCAACATAGCAAGACCCCATCTGTACAACAAAATTTAGAAAAATTAGCCAGGTGTGGTGATGCACACCTGTGATCCCAGTTACTTGGGAGGCTGAGGCAGGAGGACCGCTTGAGCCCAGAAGTTCCAGGCTGCAGTGAGCTAGGATTGCACCACTGCACTACAGCCTGGGTGACAGAGTGAGACTCTGTCTCTAAAGAAAAAAAAGAAGGGGCCAGGCGTGGTGGCTCATGCCTGTAATCCCAACACTTTGGGAGGCCAAGGCGGGCAGATCACAAGGTCAGGAGATGGAGACCATCCTGGCTAACACGGTGAAACCCCGTCTCTACTAAAAATACAAAAAAAAAAAAAAAAAAAAAATTAGCTGGGCGTGGTGGCAGGCGCCTGTGGTCCCAGCTTCTCGGGAGGCTGAGGCGGGAGAATGGCATGAACTTGGGAGGCGGAGCTTGCAGTGAGCCGAGATTGCACCACTGCACTCCAGCCTGGGGGACAGAGCGAGACTCCATCTCAAAAAAAAAAAGAAAAATCACATGAGAGTCATTGGTAGAAGAGGGACCGTGAGTTAGATAGACCTGTGTTTAAATCCTGGGTTCTGCTTCTTACCTGCTTTTTGGCCCTTAGCAAATGACTTCACCTGCTTGAGTCTTTGTTTCTTCATCTGTAAAATGGGCTAATAATGCTGACACTCCTTGTCCCCCAATACTGTGATTCATAGGATTGGTCAATATTTGTGAAATGCCACTGGATACCCAGGAAATAGTGGAAGTAGGGCCATAAAGAAGAAACTAATAGCAGTGGTAATAGAATGATTACTATTAAAGTCATTTTAGAGTGCTCCGTGGGAGTTGTTTAAAGTAAAAATTGCAAATGGCAGGACAAACTTTTTTTTTTTGCTCTTTGAGATAGGGTCTCACTCTGTCGCCAAGGCCAGAGTGCAGTGGCATGATCTCAGCTCACTGCAACCTCCGCCTCTTGGGCTCAAGCGATATTCTCCTGCCTTAGCCTCCCAAGTAGCTGGGACTACAGGTGCGAATCATTATGCCTGCTAATTTTTATATTTTTTGTAAAGATAAGTTTTCACCGTGTTGCCCAGGCTGGTCTTGAACTTCTGAACTCAAGCTCTCCCCCTGCCTCGACCTCCCAAAGTGCTAGGATTATAGGCATGAGCCACCGCGCCCAGCCTTACACACACTTTCTTTTTGCCCTGCTTACCTGTTTGTGTTTTTTATAGAAACTGGTTGCCAATATTTTTTAAATGGGGACTTTTTCATTAAAATACAATTCCTGGCTTCTCTTCGGGAAAAGAATGGGAACGTGGGGCCATCTTGGGAACTACGAGAGCGGGTCACAGCACTGGCTCTGGGTATCTGCCAGCCGGGGTTCCCATCCCAGGCCAATGCTCTAGAGCTGTAAAATGGTGTCCTCCTTGCAGGTTGTAGCCTGGATAGAATGAGATAAGCCAGGTAATGAGCTGGGCCAAGGGCCAGGAACACAGCAGAAACTCGATAAACCCTAGACTGCGTTGTTAGTGGTACCCTTTTTAGGCAGGGCTTGTGCTGAGATGTCTGGCACACTTCCTGTTTCTCTCATTTTATTACCTGCCTGGACCCTAAGTTTGTATCTGGTTTAAGAGAGGCTTAACCCTCTCAGCCCCATCAGCCCCCTCCCCAAGGGACTGTTGAAAAATGTGTTTCTTTCAGAATTTTTCGTTTAAATTTAATTGCTCTGTGGCCTTAAATGACTTAACCTCTCTGAGCCTGGGCTTGGTTATCTGTAAAACAGGATCAGACATCACAGGACTGTCAAAGGCCAGCAGGTACTTGGAAAGTGGGTACCACTAGGGTGACAGTATGGGGTGGTGGCATGGGGGTTCTGGGTAGGACCTGGCCCTTCTGTGTCTCCCCATGTCCCAGGAAGAAGCTGGTGCTAGAGAACCTGGAGGATGCCTGTGTGCTGACTGGGCCGGATGATTCCCTGTGGGACAAGCATGTGTGCCCAGCCTACGTGGGACCTGAGATACTCAGCTCACGGGCATCATACTCGGGCAAGGCAGCAGATGTCTGGAGCCTGGGCGTGGCGCTCTTCACCATGCTGGCAGGCCACTACCCCTTCCAGGACTCGGAACCTGTCCTGCTCTTTGGCAAGATCCGCCGCGGGGCCTATGCCTTGCCTGCAGGCCTCTCAGCCCCTGCCCGCTGTCTGGTTCGCTGCCTCCTTCGTCGGGAGCCAGCTGAGCGGCTCACAGCCACAGGCATCCTCCTGCACCCCTGGCTGCAAGAGGACCCCATCCCCTCAGCCCCAACCAGATCCCATCTCTGGGAGGTTGACCAGGTGGTCCCTGATGGACCAGGACCAGACGAAGCCAGGGAAGAGGAGGGAGACAGAGAAGTGGTTCTGTATGGCTAGGGCCACCCTACTACATGCTCAGCTGCCAACAGTGGATTGAGTTTGGGGTGGCTCCAAGCCTTCTCCTGCCTCTGAACTGAGCCAAACCTTCAGTGCCTTCCAGAAGGGAGAAAGGCAGAAGTCTGTGTGGAGAGTGCTGTGTACATATCTGCTTTGTTTCACACATATGCAATTCCTGCTTGGGTGCTTATCAAGTGCCAAGACCTGTTCTAGGTGCTGAGAATACAGCAGTGAGCAAAGGGGTCGATACTCCCTACTCACAGAGATGACAAACTGGTATTCTTGAGCTGACAGCACTTTCCCATGACCATAGGTCATTGTCTACACTGGGTACACTTTGTACCAGTGTTGGCCTCCACTGATGCTGGTGCTCAGGCACCTCTGTCCAAGGACAATCCCTTTCACAAACAAACCAGCTGCCTTTGTATCTTGTACCTTTTCAGAGAAGGGGAGGTATCCCTGTGCCAAAGACTCCAGGCCTCTCCCCTGCAACTCAGGACCCAAGCCCAGCTCACCCTGGGACCCGTGTTCCCAGCATCTCTGTCCTCTTGATTAAGAGATTCTCCTTCCAGGCCTAAGCCTGGGATTTGGGCCAGAGATAAGAATCCAAACTATGAGGCTAGTTCTTGTCTAACTCAAGAACGTTCTGGAATGAGGGTTCAGGCCTGTCAACCATGGGGCTTCTAACCTGACCACCAAGGTTGAGGGACAGGATTAGGCAGGGTCTGTCCTGTGGCCACCTGGAAAGTCCCAGGTGGGACTGTTCTGGGGACACTTGGGGTCCACAATCCCAGGTTCATACTCTAGGTTTTGGATACTGTGAGTATGTATTTTTACCTGTGCCTAATAAAGGAGAATTATAAAATAATTTTATTTTTCTAGGCGATTTCTTCCATCCTTTCCAACCATCTCTTACCAATTTTCCCTGCCTTCAAAACTGACCCCCATGGTGAAAGGCTATAGAGTTGTGTCTCAACCTGGGCTGAGTGGTTTGTGAGAACAGATTACCTGGAGCCCAGCGGGTCTTCCTGCACTCCCTCTGTTTCTTCTGGCAGCAGCAGTGTCTCTATTAGGGTACTTTCTGAGTCAAAATGGCTTCAACAAGATGGAAATATGTTTCACAGAAAGCAATAAGTCAGCAGATAGGGTGAGCTTCAGTGCTGGTCCATTCAACTCCCAAAGCTGTGGGCAGGGACCCCGGCTCTCCAGGCTCCCTTTGTCTCTTGGCTGGATTGTCCCTTGAGACTGCTGGCCCAATGGCTGCAGCACATTAAAGAGGTCCATGACCAGAGGAAGAAGCCAGGGGTCACTGTAATACCTGAGAACTCAGAACTCTGGAGTTAGGCTGCCCGGAATTAAATCCTGGCTCCAGCACTCAATAACCATTTGACCCTTGGCAAGTTTCTTAACCACTCTGTGCCTCAGATTCTTCATCTGTAAAATGGGGGACAATGATAGTACCTAACTTATGAGAACTGAATGACTTATTTTGTGTAAAGCAATTAGAACAAGCAGCGCCTGGTGCAATAAGCCCACAATAAAAGTTACTCCTGGCTGGGCGTGGTGGCTTACGCCTGTAATCCCAGCACTGTGGGAGGCCAAGGTGGGCAGATCACGAGGTCAGGAATTTGAGACCAGCCTGACCAACATGGTGAAACCCCATCTCTACTAAAAACACAAAAATTAGCTGGGCGTGGTGGTGTGCGCCTTTAGTCCCAGCTACTGGGGAGGCTGAGGCAGGAGAATCACTTGAACCCAGGAGGTGGACGTTGCAGTGAGCCGAGATCGCGCCACTGCACTCCAACCTGGGCAATAAAGCGAGACTCTGTCTCAAAAAAAAAAAAAGTTGCTCCCACATCTCTTTCTTGGGATGGAGGAAACTTTCCCAGAAGCGCTGCTGACTGACTTTCCCACACTTCTCATTGGTCAGAATTGCATCACTTGCTGTTTCTGACCAATCACCAGCTTACTTTCGTGGGGCACATGCTTACACTAACCATGGCACTCCTCGAGCTGTAGGTGGAGCTCGTGCGTCATATGGAGGGGGAGTGATTCCTGAGCAAAACCAGGTTCAAAGAGGGAGGAGATGGTAGGGAAAATAATGTGCAGAAGTGCGGAGGCCCAGCCAACAGCCTGCTAACTGCAGATACTCGAGAGCCGCCACCCTGGATCATCTGACCCAGGCTGGCCCATACTAGAATTGCCCAGTGACCCGCAAGGTCATTAGCTAATTGAGCTAAATAAAATCATTGTTTTTTTTTTTGTTTGTTTGTTTTGTTTTGTTTTTTGAGACAGAGTCTCCACTCTGTTACCCAGGCTGGAGTGCAGTGGCGTGATCTTGGCTCTCTGCAACCTCTGCCTCTCAGATTTTCAAACGATTCTTCTGCCTCAGCCTCCCGGGTAGCTGGGATTACAGGCACACGCCACTACACCCGGCTAATTTTTATATTTTTAGTAGAGACGAGGGTTTCCCCATGTTGGCCAGGCTGGTCTCCAACTCCTGACCTCAGGTGATCCGCCCACCTCGGCCTCCCAAAGTGCTGGGATTACAGGCATGAGCCACCACACCAGGCCAATCATTGTGATTTTAAGTCACTAAGTTTAGGCTATTATGTTTTACAGCAAAAGCTAACTGATGCAGACAGGGACAAGTCAGTCTCATCTCTGTGCACCCAGCATTTCCCAGAACAGGGCCTAGCTGTGTTTAGGGTCTCGTGGGGCAGCCCCTGACCTCTATCTTGCCCCTCCCAGCTTCCAACAGACCCTGTCTCAGCTCCCTCCAAGCTGAGTGTTGGCCTGATACCTACCAATGGAGCAAGGGGAATGGGAGGGCTGCCAAGGGCATGTACCATGCCAACACTTTACTCCATTGCACAAAGAGACTCATTTACTCCTCAAGACAATCCAGTGAGGTAGATGCTCCTGTCATTTTACAGATAAGACAAATGAGCTTGGCCGGGCGCGGTGGCTCAAGCCTGTAATCCCAGCACTTTGGGAGGCCGAGACGGGTGGATCACGAGGTCAGGAGATCGAGACCATCCTGGCTAACATGGTGAAACCCCGTCTCTACTAAAATACAAAAAACTAGCCGGGCGAGGTGGCGGGCGCCCGTAGTCCCAGCTACTTTGGAGGCTGAGGCAGGAGAACGGCGTAAACCCAGGAGGCGGAGCTTGCAGTGAGCTGAGGTCCGGCCACTGCACTCCAGCCTGGGTGACAGAGCGAGACTCCGTCTCAAAAAAAAAAAAAAAAAAAAGACAAATGAGCTTTAGAGAGAGCAGAAGACTCATCCAAGACCCCACAACATAGAAAAAGACTCCTCTGGTTTTGCCTTGAAGCAGGAACTTTTGACAAGCCTGCAGATACTGGGGGAGCAGAAGGAGCAGAAGTCTACTGGTGATTACTGGCGTCCATGTGTGAAGAAGGGTACAGAGAAGCAGGCTGAGTGGATGGCAAAGTGACTGGTTGAGGAACCGAAACTACAGGAGGGTGAGGGCCTGAAGAATTATAGGTAAATTGTAGTTTGGTCCTGGAGCCATTAGGTGACTCTGGAGGTTTGAAGAGAGAAGAATTAGCATATATATGGTCCTGGGCTGTGTGAGTCAGGGCGCGGGAGCTACAAGTACCGGCTCTTCGTGAAAAGAAATAAGATCATCAGGGGGTGACCACAATCCAGAGTCACTGGAGTTAGACATCAAATTCTCAACATCATCAGGTGGGGGAGGAGTAGCTAAAGGGAGAGGCTGATCAGATAACGAAGGCCACGCGGGAGAGGGAGGTTGAGGAAGAGGTGGAGGGTCGTCAGATTCAGAAAACTGTGGTAACTATCGGGGGTCATGGGATTGGTATGTCATCAGGACGGCACATACCAAGGCCCAATCACCCCTGTGATGGGAACATAATTCCCTGTGGAGACCAGTTCCCAGAATGTTGCGCCAACAGGATCCCATAGTTCTACATCTAAGGTTCCTTTTTCAGGAAACCAAGGATGGTATTTTTCCACTGCCTTGAATAGAGTGACCATATTTTCCATGGTTACTTGGACACCACCCTGTTTTAACAGGAGTTTAATATAGCAGAGATAAGCATGATGTTTAGACTCCGCGTGACCCAGAGACTACTCACCAGTCGTCAGGGAGTCGAACAAGTGTCTCAGTGGACCAAACCGATGGCGTTTCTCTGCACCTACCAAAGGGAATCGGGTTCCCACATGCACTTGGGAAAAAGAAAAAACCACATTGGCGTGCCAGATATCAGGGGAACCCACCCCCAATAATGTTATTTCATGTAGGTTGTTTTCTATTTCCCTAAGTGTTGGCTAGTCTGAGAAATAAAGGGAAAGAGTACAAAAGAGAGAAATTTTAAAGCTGGGTATCCGGGGGTTCCATGATGCCCCCCAAGCCGCAAAACCAGTAAGTTTTTAGTACCGATTTTCAAAAGGGGAGGGAGTGTACGAATAGGGTATGGGTCACAGAGATTACATGCTTCACAAGGGAATAAAATATCACAAGGCAAATGGAGGCAGGGCAAGGTCACAGGACCGGGGCAAAATTAAAATTGCTAATGAAGTTTTGGGCACGCATTGTCATTGATGAAATCTTATCAGGAGACAGGGTTTGAGAGCAGACAACCGGTCTGACCAAAATTTATTAGGTGGGAATTTCCTCGTCCTAATAAGCCTGGGGCGCTACGGGAGACTGGGCTTATTTCACCCCTTATCTACAACCGTAAAAGACAGACATTCCCAGAGACCTCCCGCTAGGAACACATTCTTTCTCAGGGCTGTCCTTGCTAAGAAAAAGAACTCAGCGATATTTCTCCTATTTACTTTTGAAAGAAGAGAAATATGGCTCTGTTCCGCCCGGCTCTCAGGCAGCCAGACCTAATGGTTATCTCCCTTGTTCCCTGAACATCGCTGTTACCCTGTTCTTTTTTCAAGGTGCCCAGATTTCATATTGTTTAAACAATTTGTGCAGTTAATGCAATCATCACAGGGTCCTGAGGAGACATACATCCTCAGCTTACGAAGATGACAGGATTAAGAGATTAAAGTAAAGACAGGCATAGGAAATCACAAGAGTATTGATTGGGGAAGTGATAAATGTCCATGAAATCTTCACAATTTATGTTCTTCTGCCATAGCTTCAGCTGGTCCCTCCATTCAGGGTCCCTGACTTCCCGCAACATGCACAGATGCAGCCACATGAAAACTGCCCATTAAAAATGCAATATCGGCCCAGAGCAGTGGCTCATGCCTGTAATCCCAGCACTTTAGGAGGCTGAGGCCAACAGATCACTTGAGGTCAGGAGTTCAAGACCACCCTGGCCAACATGGTGAAACCCCATCTCTACTAAAAATATAAAAAATAGCCAGGCATGTTGGTGTGTGCCTATAATCCCAGCTACTTGGGAAGCTGAGGCAGGAGAATCACTTGAACCCAGGAAGCAGAGATTGCAGTGAGCCAAGATTGCACCACCGCACTCCAGCCTGAGCGACAGAGCAAGACTCTGTCTCAAAATAATAATAAAATGTAATATTCACTCTTATCAAATAATGGATGTCACCACACCCCTGACCCTAATTAGTGAGGACTTTCATGTTCTACTTGTCTTCATTTAGTCATCATTGTATAAGAGTTTTACATTATCAAATTAGTACATGTATATTACTGAAAGGGAAGGACTATTAGAAAATTACTTGAGGAATGTCTGCCACGGGGGGCTGAACACAAAAGATCCTATTGTGACCTGCCAGATTATTCACTCATTTAGCAAGTCAACAACATTGCTGAATGCCTACTATAGGCCAGGTGCCATGCAAGACAGATGTACTCCTGCCCTCAAGGATTCGCAGTCTAATAGAGGAAAGAGATGTTAAACAGATAACCATACAAATGACACAGCTAAGTATATTTGTGGAAGTTCGTTGTGGCAAAGACGGGCATCTCAATATTTCAGCAGCACCCCTACATTTTCTAGCCTCCGTTACACTCACATGACTTGTTCTGACCAATGGGGTGTGTGTAGGAGTGGCAGGCTGAAGCAATGGAGAGCTGGTGAGCCTCATCCCTCTCTTCCCCTGCCACAGCCACCTTTCGGCTATGAGTTCCCTTAGCTACAAGCTGGAGGAGAACCACCAGATCCACCTTGGATTTCACTGAGTGAGGAATAAAGCTTCTTGTGTTAAGTCTTTCAGATTTGGAGTTTGTCTGGTAGATAGTGTTAATTACCATGACTAAGGAAAATTTGCCCCTAGTGAAGGGAGGAAGAAGATTCTCCACCAGTAACAAGGCCATGTCAGTCTGCTGCATTACAAACCCCAAACAGTAGTTTATGATCCTGTAGGTTGACAATTTGGGCTGAATTCTGCTGGGTCACTCCTGCAGCTGCAGGCAGCAAGCAGCTCAAATGTCTACCTTGCCAGGAAGACTCTTCTCTGCTCCACATGGCCTCATCCTGCAATAGGCATAGCCCACTCCTTCCTATGGTGGTCTCAGAGTTTCAGAAAGCAACAAGAGAGGACAAATTCCAGTATTCAAGCTGCACTAGCATCAAAGCATATCAAATAGCGTGTCAAATTTCATGTCAAATTCAGGATGTAGGCAAATAGATTCCTTCTCTTGATGGGAGGAGCTGAAAATAATGTGTGGTCTTGTTTTTCAACGTACAATGGTCCCACTTATCCAGGGGGGATACATTCCAAGACCCCCAGTGGATGCCTGAAACCACAGATAGTATAGAATTCTGTATATACCATGTTTTTTACTATATACACATACCTATGATAAAATTTAATTTGTAAATTAAACTCTTACAAATTAAAAGTTAACAACAGCCGGGCACAGTGGCTCACGCCTGTAATCCCAGCACTTTGGGAGGCTGAGGTGGGCGGCTCACGAGGTCAAGAGATCGAGACCATCCTGACCAACATGGTGAAACTCCGTCTCTACTAAAAATACAAAAATTAGCTGGGCGTGGTGGCACATGCCTGTAATCCCAGCTACTTGGGAGGCTGAGGCAGGAGAATCACCTGAACCCAGGAGGTGGAGTTTGCAGTGAGCCGAGATCAGGCCACTGCACTCTAGCTTGGCAACAGAGTGAGACTTCACCTCAAAAAAAAAAAAAAAAAAAGCTGGGCGCGTGGCTTCAAGCCTGTGAATCCCAGCACTTTGCGTGAGCCCGAGACGGGCGGATCATGAGCTCAGGAGATCGAGACCCATCCTGGCTATACGGTGAAACCCCGTCTCGTCTACTAAAAAATACAAAAAACTAGCCGCGACGAGGTGGCGCCGCTAGTCCCAGCTACTCGGAGCTGAGACAGGAGAATGCGTGAACCGGAGCGGAGTTGCAGTGAGCTGAGATCCGGCCACTGCACTCTAGCCTGCGCAAGCAAGACTCGTCTCAAAAAAAAAAAAAAAAGAGTTTAAACAATAAATAGAAAGTTATACAGTATGTTGTAATAAAGTTATTGTGAATCGTGTCTCTCCCTCAAAATGTCCTATTGCTCTGTACTCACCCTTCTTGTGATGATGAGATAATAAAATGCCTACATGATGAGATGGATGGTAAATGAATGGACATGGGCATTGTGATCTAGCATTAGGCTACTTACTGACCTGACGATACGTCAGAAGGAGAATAGGAGAATCATCTCCTTTGGGAGATCCAGGATCATGAAGCCGTGACAATGACCATGGTTGGATGTCAGGAGCAGATGATGTTGATGATTAACGGTGGATAACGTCTACAATACGGATACAGTGGAAAAGGGATGATTCACATCCTAGGTGGAATAGTGCAGGATGGCATGAGATTTCATCACGTGGTTGGCTGCAGGTAACTGAAATTGCAGAAAGCAAAACCACAGATCATGGGGGTGGGAGTGGGGAACTACTGTACAACATGAGATATATTTGATCAAATAAGATGATATGCACCTAAAACTGTCCCTACAGGTTGTATGCCCCTGGGTAAATTGCTTGGTGTCTCTAGATCTCCAGCTGTTCCTCTTCTTTCTGCATGGCTAAGCCCTATCCATCACTTGAGGCTGGACCTAGAGCCCTGCCTGGCCACTAAGCCCTCAGAACAGGGTGTCTTTTTTTAAAAAAGATAGGGTCGGGAGGCAGAGGTTGCAATGAGCCAAGATCGCACCATTGCACTCCAGCTTGGGTGACAAGAGTGAAACTCCATCTCAAAAAAAAAAAAAAAAAAAAAAAGACAGGGTCTCACTCTGCCACCCAGGCTGGAGTACAGTGGTATGATCATGGCTCGCTGCAGCCTTGAACACCTGGGCTCAAGCTATCCCCCCACCTCAGCTTCCTGAGTAGCTGGGAGCACAAGTTGAGTGCCACCACACCTGGCTAATTTTTAAAAAATTTGTTTTGTGGAGACAGGGGCCTCACTATGTTGCCCAGGCTGGTCTTGAGTGCCTGGCCTTAAATGATCCTCCTGCCTTGGCCTCCCAAAGCACTGGGTTTACAGGCATGACAACTACCCACAACCAGAACATTTCTCAAATGTGATTGGTTGATCTCCTGCATCCATCCCTGGGGTGCTTGTTTAAAATGCAGATCCCTGGACCCTCCCCCAACCTAGAGAGTCAGAACATCTGGGCTCCTGCATCTTAACAAGCTTCCTGGGTGATGCTGCTGGGCCTCCAAGTTGGAGAACCTCTGTATTTGAAGAAATTCGGACTCCTTGGGGACTCAAATCTTATTTCAGCTCTTCTCTGGACCAGTTTGATTTTAGCCTAGATGTAAAATGGGTATAAATTTTACATGCCTGTGATGCCAGGATGCACTCACAGGGGAGGGAGGGCTTTAGCAGAGGTCAGAATCTAAGCCACCATTACAGTTATACCAGAACCATGGAGAAAGACACCCAGGCCTCATTTCCTCATTGTTCTCTCTTCCCTTACCTGGCTTTATGGTTCTTCATAGCGCTGAGCACCACCAGGCAGTGTATTTTATGTTTTTTTGAGTTTCACAAGGCCAGGGACTATGTTTTGTTTATAACTGTTCCCCCAGTTCCTAGAACAGTGCCTGGTACACAGGGGTGCTCAATAAATGTTTGTGGAATGATTGAATAAAAGTTGTTCCTGTACAGATTCCAACTGCCTAGAGCAAAGCCAGGACACTGATTGGGATGAACACATAGCACATCCCAGACATGGCTCTGAGTGCTTTACCTACATCATCTCACTTCATATGTGACAGCCAAATGGCCCCCAGTGGCCTTCACTAGCTGGTATTCACGCCTTTGAACAGTTCCGCCCTATCCTGAGCTGGGCTGACCGGTGTAATTAATAGGATATTGTGAAATGAGAAAGTATGACTTTTAAGATTAGGTCATAAAATATGTTATGGTTTCTGCTTTGCTTTTCTGGATCATCTGCTCTGGGAAGAGCCAGCTGCCATGTTGTGAGTACACTCAATTACCCCTGTGGAAACGTATACGTGGTGAGGAACGTAGGCATTCTGCAAATAACCAGCACCACCCAGGCACATGAGAGAGCTTTCTTGAGTCGATCCTCCAGCCCCAGTCAAGCCTTCAGATGACTGCAGCCCCAGCTGACATCTTAACTACAACTTCATGAGAGACCCTGAGTCAGAACCATCTATGTAGCTGCTCCTCAGCTCCTAACCCACAGAAACTGTGTAATAGCATACATGTTTATTGCTGTTTTAAGCTGTTAATTTTGGGAAATTTGCTATGTATCAATAATTAATAACTTGTACAGATTCTCACAACAGCCTATGTGGGAGGAGCCATTATAATCACCATTGTACAGAGAAAGAAACTGAGGCCCAGATGGGGGAATCTTTGTCCAGGGTCACAGAGATAGTGAACTGTAGCACTGAGATTGGAACCCAAGTTTGAATGATTAGAGTCTACTCACTGAGGTGAAGGGTGTTCAAGTTGAATGCCAGCTCTTCCCCTGAAGGGCCAAGGCTGAGACCAGAAAACCTGAAACAATATAGCTGCCCCCAATATAAGTATGTGCAGGTAACTCAGGGCTGATGGTACATGACCATAATAAATCATCAGGGTCATTAGGAGAAAACAAGACAATAGGAGTGAAAATGGACAGAAACAAATATGCCCAGAGTTTGCATATCAGTATTATCAGATGCAGATTACAAAACAAAATGTTGGCCAGGTGTGGTGGCTCATGCCTGTAATCCCAGCCCTTTGCGGGGCCGAGGCGCATGGATCACCTGAGGTCAGGAGTTCAAGACCAGTCTGGCCAACATGGTGAAACCCAGTCTCTACCAAAAATACAAAAAATTAGCCAGGAGTGGTGGCAGACGACTGTAATCCCAGCTACTCAGGAGGCTGAGGCAAGAGAATCAGGAGGTGGAGGTTGCAGTGAGCCAAGATCGTGCCATTTGCACTTCAGCATGGGCAATAAGAGTGAAACTCCGTCACACACACACAGATACACAAAAATTAAATTTAAAAGATGGGCTAAACAGCAAATTAGGCATGGCTAAAGAGGGAATTAGTGAGACAGAAATCAGACACCAATCACAAATTCAAGAAACTCCATAAATTTCACACATAGACGCATCATAGTAAAAATGCAAAAAAACCCACAAATATTTAAAAAAAAATTCTTAAAAGCACTCAGAGGAAAAGAATCAGAGATTCTAATAACAAAAAACAAAACAAATTTAAAAAATCCCCAAACAACAACAAAAAACAAAAAATACCCATTACTACCACATGGATAAACCTCAAAACATTATGTCAAGAAAACCCCAATGTTATGCCAAGTGAAAGAAGCCAGTCACAAAGGTTCACATATTGTCAAAGCCTAATTTTCTTTTTGAGACAGGGTCTCACTCTGTCACCCAGGCTGCAGTGCAGTGGGGTGATCACTGCTCTACAGGTGCACACCATCACACTCGGCTAATTTTTGTATTTTTTGTAGAGATGGAGTTTCACCATGTTGCCCAGGCTGGTCTTGAATTCCTGGGCTCAAGCGATCCACCTGGCTTGGCCTCCCCAAGTGCTGGGATTACTGGCACGAGCCACTGTGGCCCATGAGTAAGATCTAATTTCTATAAAATATCAAGAAGAGGAAAGTCTATAGAGATATAAAGTATATTAGTGCTGTCAGTTGGAGGATGGGGAAGAGTGAATGTCTGCTAATGAGTACAGGTCTATTTTGGGGTGATAAAAATTTTCTTTCTTTCTCTCTCTTTCTTTCTCTTTCCCTCCCTCCTTCCCTCCCTCTTTTCTTACTCTCTCTCTCTCCCTTCCTTCCTTCCTTCTTTCCTTCCTTCCTTCTTTCCTTCCTTCCTTCTTTCCTTCCTGACTTCTTCCCTTCCTTCCTTCTTTCCTTCCTGCCTTCTTCCCTTCCTTCCCTTCCCTCCCTTCCTTTCCTTTCCTTTCCTTTCCCCTTCCTTCCTTCCTTCCTTCCCTTCCCCTTCCTTCCTTCCTTCCTTCCTCCTTCCTCCTTCCTCTTTCTCTTTCTTTCCTTCCTTCCTTCCTTCCTTCCTTCCTTCCTTCCTTCCTTCTTTCTTCTTTCTTTTCTTTCTTTCTCTTATGGAATCTCACTTTATCATGCAGGCTGGAGTACAATGGTGCGATCTCAGCTCACTGCAACCTCCGCCTCCCGGGTTCAAGCAATTCTCATGCCTCAGGCTCCGCAGTAGCTATGGCTAATTTTTGCATTTTTAGTAGAGACAGGGTTTCAGCATGTTGGCCAGGCTGGTCTCAAACTCCTGACCTCAAGTGATCCTCCCGCCTCAGCCTCCCAAAGTGCTGGGATTGCAGGTGTGAGCCACCATGCCCAGCCAAAAATGTTCTAAAATTTGATTGTGGTGATGGGTGCACAATTCTGTAAATGTTACTAAAAACTATTAAATTGTATATTTTAAGTGGGTGGATTTTATGGCATATAAATTATATCTCAATAAAATTGTTTATAAAAAGAACAGCAGTTAGATTGACAGGTGATGATGTCTCAACAGCAACCATTTCCCAGCATTTTGGGAGGCCGAGGTGGGCAGATCTCTTGAGCCCACGAGTTCAAGACCAGCCTGGGGAACATGACCAAACCCTGTCTCTACAAAAATTAGCCAAGTGTGGTGGCACGTGCCCGTGGTTGCAGCTACTCGGGAAGCTGAGCCCAGGAGTTGGAGGCTGTAGTGAGCCATGATTACGCCACTGCACTCCAGCCTGAGCAACACGAGTGAAACTCCGACTCAAAAAAAAAAAAAAAAAAAAGCTTGCCCCAGGCCATTCAAATGTAGAGCCAAGGTTGAAAAACATTGTCTTAGGAGATGCGTTTCAGGCAAAAGAAAAATTATCACAGATGGGCCGGGCGCGGTGGCTCATGCCTGTAATCCCAGCACTTTGGGAGGCCGAGCCAGGTGGATCACGAGGTCAGGAGATCGAGACCATCCTGGCTAACACGGTGAAATCTCGTCTCTACTAAAAATACAAAAAATTAGCCGGACCTGGTGGCGGGCGCCCGTAGTCCCAGCTACTCGGGAGGCTGAGGCAGGAGAATGGCGTGAACCCGGGAGGCGGAGCTTGCAGTAAGCTGAGATCGCGCCACTGCACTCCGGCCTGGGCGACAGAGCGAGACTCTTGTCTCAAAAAAAAAAAAAAAAAAAAGGAAAGAAAAAAAGAAAGAAAAATTATCCCAGATGAAGATCAGGTTCATTCCTTCATTCAACATATGGAGCCTCCATTACGTGTTTGGAACTGTGCTAGACACCAGGAACACAGCAGTGAGCAAAACAAACAAACTGCCCTCTAGGAGAGGAAAACAGACCCAGAAAAACATAAATAAGTAAAATATGCTCCGTTAGACAGTAATAGATGCTGGGAAGAATAAAAAATGAAGCCAGGAAGGCGGATGTGAAATGCTGGATACATGTGTGTCTGTGAAATTTCAGATGGAGTAGCTAGGGAAGATTTTTGGGTAAAGACCAAAATAAAGGGAAGGAGTGAGTCATGCAGACGTTTGGGTTATGGCAGGTGCAAAGGCCCTAAGGCGAGAGTGTGTCTGACTTACTCCAGGACCAGCAGGTCAACGGGACTTGAGTGGAGTGAGGCAAGGGCAGGGTAGTCAGCTACGAAGACAGAGATCTGGAGGCAGTTTGCAAGCCCTGGGGAAGATCTCAGCTGTTGCTTTAAGTGAGATGGGAGTACTTGAGTCGGGGAGTGGCCTGAGTTTGATTTACATTTAACAGGACTCTCCGGCAGCTGGGTGGAAATGGACAGAAGAGGGCAAAAAGAGAAGCAAGGAGGCCCAGGAAGAGATTCAGGACCCCTGAGATGATGGAGCACTGATGGAGCTGGAGCGGGATGGGGCCGGAGGAGGTGAGGGATGAGAGTCTGCAAGTGGAGCCCACAGGATCTGCTGATCGATGGGACGAGGAGCGGGAGAAAAATTAAAGCAGGCGAATGCAAACTTCACCAATAGCTCAACGAAAAGACAGACGGTGACCGCTGAGAGGCAGCGTCGGACCTGGGTAAGGGCGGGTTCCTGAGCCTGCCAGGCCTGGATTCAAACCTCGGCTGAGTGGCCTTGGACAGGTCATCAACAAACAGAGCCTTCGTTTATTCATTTGCAAACGAAGCCGAGGACCGGGCCTGCCCCGCGGTATGCCTGAGACTTGGGTGAGCAGGCGCCGGGCTCGCAGGGGGCGCTCCTAACCCGTCCCCGGCAGCTCGACGCTGTGGATCTAGCCGCCTTCCAGCCCAGGCTCCAGCTCCTGCTCAGGTTCCTGCTACTGCCCCCGGCCCCCGGCCCCGGGCCCCGCGCCCCGCCCACCCCGCCTCTCGGTCCCGCCTCCTCCCGCTGCTCCGCCGCGCAGCCCGCACGGTGAGCCTGGCGGGGGTCCGGGGGTCCGCGGTCAGCCCCGGAGGACGGGGTGGGGTCGCCCCAAACAGGAGCGCCGGAAGCGCTGGGACCCCTCGCTCGCCGTCCGCCGCCGCTGGGTGGCCGGGCAGTGGAGGTCCCGGATGAGGCGACAATTTTTCCGGGCCCCCTCCCAGTCCCGCCCCACTTCCGGGGCCGCCACTTTCACTTTCTCTTCCGCCGAAGCCGCTCGTCTTGCGAAGAACTGGGGCCTCCCGGGAGGAGAGAGGGCTTTGCGTTGAAACCCAGGACGCCAAGAGTGCTCCCGCAAGTGGGGGTCCTCCGGGACTTGGAACGACCCGGCTGGGCGGTGTCCGGGCGTCCTTTCCCCGCTTCTCCCCACGTCGGCTGGTCCCGTTTCCTCTTGCACCCAGTGCGGACTTGTCTCGGCGCCCGCTGCCCTCTCACCTCCCCACTCGGGATCCCGGCCTGGTCACCGGGCAGTGTGATGCTTCCCGATTGCCGCGGGGACAGCGAGGCACAGACAGAACTTGGGCCGCGCCGGAGGCCACACGGCCTGGCTGAGTTGCTCCTGGTCTCCCGCCTCTCCCAGGCGACCCGGAGGTAGCATTTCCCAGGAGGCACGGTCCCCCGCAGGGGGATGGGCGCAGCCACGCCAGATGGACGAGAAGACCAAGAAAGGTGGGCAGAGGCTGGAGGTGGCTGGGGAACTTCCGGTGGGAAGTGGGCCCCGCAGGACCTGGCCTTGCCTGCCTGGAAGGACCTTGGAGAGGGGGCTCTAGCCTGCCCTCCCTCTGCCCCCCTCCCCATCAGTTTCCTCCTTTAGTACCTGCTAGCTTCCAGAGCCATCTTGGGGCCCTGAGAACTCCTTGGGCCAGCTCTGTGCTGAGATGGGGCTTGGGGACTCGCAGAGGACACAGGGCATTGAACTTGGAGACCTCCTGAGCTGGTGGGATACAGATCTCAGTTGACCTGAACAGCAGGGGTCCTTGCCTCTTCTCTTGCCCCCTGCACCTAGGGTTGTAGAACGGAAGTCAGTCACTGCCTTGCTGGAAACCTTCCCATGCCCCTCTGTGTTCTACAAACAAAACCCAGTGCCCCTGGGTGGCCCACAGGACATCTCTCCTCAGTTACCCCGCCATGCTCACTCTACTGGAGCCCCACTGGCTTTTTTCGGTTCTCATCCAACCATTTCTTGGCCAAGGCCCTTACTCTTCCTTCCACCTGGACCACTCTTCCCCACCGGGGCTTGACACGTGCAGCTTCTCCTCCTTCAGGTCTCATCTTCAGTGTTACTCCCTCCCAGAGGCCTCCCCTGGTCTCCTTAACCTGTTTATTTCCCTGCCAGCAAGGATCACAATCTGACTTTTTTTTTTTTTTCTTGTTAAACTTGTTCATTGTCTCCCCACTGGGCAGGGAGATCCATAAGGAGAGGGACCCTGTTTATAAATCTCTGTCGGATTCCAGTTCCTGGGACAGTGGGTGGCACACAGTAGGAACTCAATAACTGCTTATTGGATAAATGAATAGAAGTATGAGGGACCCTGGAAATATGAAGGACAAACAGAACCAAATGAGCCTAGAGTGAGGAGGAGTGGGGAATATCAAAGAAACCCTCCCAGAGAAAGGGACTTTTAGTCTGGGTGCTGAAGGATATGTAGGAGTTCACCAGGAAGACAGAGAAAGCAGCACACACCAAGGATCGTCTCCTTTCCTACCCCATTACGCCCAGCTCCTGAAAATAAAACCCTGTGCTAACTGGCTCCTGCTGTACTGGCTTTCAGCAGAGGAAATGGCCCTGAGCCTCACCCGAGCAGTGGCGGGCGGGGATGAACAGGTGGCAATGAAGTGTGCCATCTGGCTGGCAGAGCAACGGGTGCCCCTGAATGTGCAACTGAAGCCTGAGGTCTCCCCAACGCAGGACATCAGGTGAGGAGTGCATGGCTGGCCTGAACCCTAGGGACAGCAGGACAGGACATTCTTGCCTGTAAAACAGTTCTTCCTAATGGCAGGTTCTGGCTTCAGGAGGCCTGGCTTCTAACCCTTGTTACGTCATTAATCAACTGTGAAATATAGGACAGGTCACTTCACCTCTCAGTGTGTCCTCATTTTAAAAATCAGACCATAGCATATGGTTGTTAGGAGGTGTACTGTATTACGATGACTGTAACAGTAGCTATCTCATAGGGTTGTTAGGAGGTGTACTGTATGTTAGTCCTTACACAACAGAAGAAAATGGAACAGTGACGTAAACAAATTTATGGCAGGGAGTCCAGAGAGGGGGATTCTGCTCCCCACAGTCCTCAGAGGCTCATGTTGCTTCTCTCACTGTTCTGCCCTTCATTCCCAGACTCCTCATGGTGCAAAATGGCCATTCCAGCTCCATCCAGCCATCACATCACAGGAGGAAGGGAAGAAAGGCACCCTTCCACATTCCTCTAAAGAGCATAGCTCAAAAGTTGTACACACTTCTTCCATTAATTCCTATGGACCAGAACTGATTTGCACAGCTACAGTTCAACTTGAGGGAAGACTGTATAGCCAGGATATTCAACTAGAATTCAGGGGTTTGCTTGGTAAGGGAAGGGAAGAGAATGGATACTGTCAGTCTCTGCTCCAGGAGACTTAAACTCAATGCTGAAACACTTTGCACAGTGCCTGGTGTGTGTTATGCACTCAATAAACATTAGTGTCTATGGTTCTTTTTTGACTGCTTTTTCATTACTGGATAGTAAGGCAATAGTTTTATGGTTTCTGATTTTCAGTTCTCATGGTAGGTCCCATTTGATTTTTCTTAAAACAGATTTATTTATCCATACAGTTCAACCATTTAAAGTATACAGTTCAATGGCTTTTAGTATATTCAAGTTGTGCAACCATTACCACAATCAATTTTAGAACATTTTCATCATCCTGTAAAGAAACCTGGTACTCATTAGCAGTCAGTCTCCATCTCTCTACCTTTTCCCTAACTCCCCAACCTTAGGCAACCACTAATCTACTTTTTATCTCTAGGGATCTCCCTTCTCTGGAAATTTCATATAAGTTGAATCATACAACATGTGGCCTTTTGTGTCTGGCTTCTTTCACTTAGGATCATGTTTTCTAGATTCATCCATGTTGTAGCATGTATAACAACTTAATTCCCCTTTTTTTGACATGGGGTCTCACTCTGTTGTCCAAGTTGAAGTGCAGTGGTGCCATCATCTCTCACTACAGCCTCAACTTCCTGGGTTCAAGCAGTCCTCCTGCCTTGGCCTCCCAGGTAGCTGGGACTACTGGCGTGTACCATCACACCCAGCTAATTTTTTAAGAGATAAGGTCTTGCTGTGTTGCCTAGGCTGGTCTTGAACTTCTGGCCCAAGCAGTCTTCCCACCTCAGCCTCTCAAAGTGCTGGGATTACAGGTGTGAGCCACCATGCCCAGCCAGAACCTTATTCCTTTTTATTGCCAAATAATAATCTATTGTATGAACATACCTCATTATCATTACTCATTAAATCAGTTGATGGACATTTGGGTGTTTCTATTTTTTGGCTATTATAAACAATGCTGCCGTGTGGACATGTTTTCATTTCTCTTGGGTACATACTAGGAGTGGAATTGCTGGGTCATACAGTAACTCTATGTTTAACCTTTTAAAGACATGACAGACAGTTTTCCAAAGTGGCTACACCGTTTTACATTCCCACCAGCATATACGAGGGTTCTAGTTTCTCCACATCCTCTCTAACACTTGTTATTTATCTATTTTATTATAGTCATCCTAGTAAATTTGAAGAGGTATCTCATTGTGGTTTTAATTTGCAATTTCCTAACCATTTGATGACAAATGATGTTGAGCATCTTCATGTGCTTATTTGCCATTTGCATATTTTCTTTGGAGGTTTGCCTATTCAGGTCTTTTGCCCATTTTAAAATTGGGTTTATCTTTTTTTTTTTTTTTTTTGAGATGGAGTCTCACTGTATTGCCCAGGGGAGTGCAATGGAGGAGCCATCTCAGCTCACTGCAACCTCCGCCTCCCAGGTTCAAATGATTCTCCTGCCCCAGCCTTCCGAGTAGCTGGATTACAGGTGCCCACCACCACACCAGCTAATTTTTGTATTTTTAGTAGAGATAGAGTCTCATTGTGTTGGCCAGGCTGGTCTTGAACTCCTGACCTCAGGTGATCCACCCACCTTGGCTTCCCAAAGTGCTGGGATTACAGGCATGAGCCACCACACCCAGCTGGGTTTATGTTTTTATTATTGAGTTGTAGGAGTACTTTATTCATTTGAGATAAAAGTGCCTTATCAGCTGCATGATTTGCAAAAATTCTCTCATTCTGTGGGTTGTCTTCTCACTTTGTTGATGGTGTCCTTTGAAGCACAAAAGTTTTAAATTTAGATGATGTCCAGGTAGTCTATGTTTTATTTTGTTGTTTGTGCTTTTGGTGTCATATCTAAGAAATCATTGCCTCATCCAAGGTAATGAAGATTTACCTCTATATTTTCTCCTAAATATTTTATGGTTTTAGCTCTTACATTTAGGTCTTTGGTCCATTTTGATTTAATTTTTATATATGGTGTGAGATAAGGGTCCAACTTCATTCTTTTGCATGTGGATATTGAGTTGTGCCGACACTATTTGTTAAAAAGACTATTTTCCCGTTTAATCATCTTAACCCTTTTTGAAAATTAATTGACCATAAATATAAGTGCTTATTTCTGGACTCTCATTTCTATACCATTGAACTATAATATATATCTGCCCTTATGCCAGTACCACACTGTTCTGATTACTGTAACTTCATAGTATTTGAAATCAGGAAATGGAAGTTCTCCAGCTTTTGTTCTTTTTCAGTATTGTTTTGGTTATTGCAAGTGTCTTGAATTTCCATATAAATTTTAGAATCAGCTTGTCTGGTTCTGCGAAAAAGAAAAAAAAAATGGGATTTTGGTAGGGATTTCATTGAATCTGTAGATCATTGGCCACTTGATTTTAAACAAAATATTGGTATATCTACTTCTTGAAATGGTTGATTGAGACAGTACCTGTGTACTCCTTGCTATGAAAAATGAGGAAGTTAACATACTCATCTTCCACCTTTGCTTTTCATGACTTTTTTTGTTGAAGTATCATTGTGGACATTTTCCCGGTTGACTTCTACTTGATGCCCTGAATTAACTAACTGGCACTGGCGTTTCCTCTGTAAAATGTACAATGTCAGCCACCATCTTGCTATTAAAGTGTGGCCCCTGGACCACAACATGGGGGGAATCTCAGGTCCCACCTCAGACTTGCTGGATCAGAACCTGAGTTTTGAGAGGCTGTGGGCAACCAGCACCTCTCAGACCTGCTGTTGGGTTCTCATCGATGGACCCGATGCTTCCTAGCAAATGATACCTGTTGTATGTGTTATTGGTAATAACATAGTTTACTTAGCTGTTACATTAATTAATAAAACATGAGCACTGAAAGAGTTGTTTCTGTGAAAATAAGCTGATTGCTTTAAAAAGACAACAGACAAATCACACAGACACATACACACACACACACACACACACACACAGATTAACACTTTTGGGTGAGACAGTAGTAAGGAAATACAGTAAAAATCCAGAAGGGCTCTGTGCTCTGATGCTTCAGGAGTGTGTCTAAGTTCTTGCTCACTTTAAAGAAGCCACTACTAGAAATATATAGATCATGATTATGGATGTGATTCATACAAAAAAAAAAAAAAGAAAAATCCATGGGAAACTCCAGTCAGCAGGTATAAACTCATGCTGGGCATGGTGGCTCAGCACTTTGGGAGTCTCAGGCAGGAGAATGACTTGATCTCAGGAGTTTAAGACCAGCCTGGGCAACATAGTGAGAACTTGTCTCTACAAAAAATGAAAAAATTAGCCAGGTTGGGTGGCACATACCTGTAGTCCCAGCTACTTGAGAGGCTGAGGCCAGAGGATTATTAGACCTCAGGTGGTTGAGGTTGCAGTGAGCCGTGATCATGCCTGAGTGACAAGGTGAAACCCTGTCTCAAAGAAAGAAAGAGAAAAGCCGTTGGCTGTACACCTAGAGACTGGCCAGTGAATATGCATTTATAGCATGTAAGTTAAAATTAAGTGTTTAAGCTTTGACTGCAGCTGTTTTTGTGATTCTCTGCTGTTCACCAGCGATCTTGATGTGACATTGAATGAGAGAGCTCCAGCTGTATTTTTTTGTTGATAGTGTTAAGATTATAGCTTTTAAAAATTTTGTTTTCTAATGTAATTAAGGCTTTTATGCTTTGCCTCTAGGTTGATTCTAAAAGTGCAATACTACTAGAAAGAATTTATAGTATTTTGATTATGGAAATATTCACTATAGAATAACTAGTGCAGTCGAAACTATATGCACTTTTATGTTTCAAAACCCTTATTGCTGGAAGAACATTTTGGGGTTAAGATCCAGTCCTTTTCATGTTTTACTTTTCTTCTATTCTCCTGTATCAGACTCATCTATTTTGTTTCTCAAGAACTTTTCATGTGGAAAATGTGGTAAATTTTAGTTTTGCATGTTTAAAAATTTCTAGGCCGGACGCGGTGGCTAACGCCTGTAATCCCAGCACTTTGGGAGGCTGAGGTGGGCGGATCATGAGGGCGGAGATCGAGACCATCCTAGCTAACATGGTGAAACCCCGTCTCTCCTAAAAATACAAAAAATTAGCTGGGCGCAGTGGCGGGCGCCTATAGTCCCAGCTACTGGAGAGGCTGAGGCAGGAGAATGGCGTGAACCCGGGAGGCGGAGCTTGCAGTGAGCGGAGATTGCGCCACTGCACTCCAACCTGGGCGACAGAGCGAGACTCCTCAAAAAAAAAAAAATTCTGTATTTTGCTCTCTCAATTCATTGATAGTCGACTGGGTATTCAAATTGTTTACCTGAAGAATTTTAAGAACATTTTCTGGACTACTTTTAAACAAATTTCAGATGTTATTTTATCCTTAAATCTTTAGTATGTGTCTTCAAAAAGTTAGGACTTGGCCGGGCACCGTGGATCATGCTTGTAATCCTAGCACTTTGGGAGGCTGAGGCAGGTGGATTGCTTGAATCCAGGAGTTCAGAACCAGCCTGGGCAACATAGTGAAACCTTATCTGTACAAAACATTAGCTGGGCATGGTGATGCGCCCCTCTAGTCCCAGCTACCAGGGAGGCTGAAGTGGGAGGGTCACCGCAGTCCAGGAGATTGAAGCTGCAGTGAGCCAAGATCATGCCACTACACTCCAGCCTGGGTGACAGACGCAAAACCCTGTCTCAAAAAAAACAGAAACAAAAACAAACAAACAAAAAACCCTCAATACTATCATCACACCTTAGAAAAGGAGTAAGAATTCCTTAAAATCCCCTAATGCACTGTTTATATTCAAATTTTCCTATTTCATTAGTGCTTTTTACAGTTTGTTTTCTTCAAATCAAGAGCCAAACAAGAGGTACACATAACATTTCTTAATATGTCTTAAGTCTCTTTTATTCTTCTCTATTTTTATGCCACTAGTTTTTTTAGGAAACCTGGTCTTTTGACCTCTAGAATTTTCCCCATATTCTGGATCTATCCATTACCTCGTCATGGTATGTATTAGGCCACTCTAGCATTGTTACGAAGAAATATCTGAGACTGGGTAATTTATAAAGAAAAGAGGTTTGGCCGGGCGCGGTGGTTCACGCCTGTAATCCCAGCACTTTGGGAGGCTGAGGTGGGCGGATCACGAGGTCAGGAGATGGAGACCATCCTGGCTAACACGGTGAAACCCGTCTCTACTAAAAATACAGAAATTAGCCGGGCATGGCGGCGGGTGCCTGTAGTCCTAGCCACTCAGGAGGCTGAGGCAGGAGAATGGCGTGAACCTGGGAAGTGGAGTTTGCAGTGAGCCAAGATTGCACCACTGCACTCCAGCCTGGGCGACAGAGCAAAACTCCGTCTCAGAAAAAAAAAAGGAAAAGAGGTTTAATTGACTCAGTTCTGCAGGTTGCATAGGAAGCATGGTCCCAACATTTGCTTGGCTTTTGAGGAGGCCTCAGTGAGCTTTTACTGAAGCGGGAGCAGGCACTTCACATGGTGAGAGAGGGAGAAAGAGAGAGAGTTGCGGGGGAGGTGCTACACTTTACAACAACCAGATCTCAGGAGGACTCACTGTGGTGAGAAGTCACTATGGTGAGAGCGGCACCAGGCTGTGAGGGAGCTGTGCCTATGACCCAAACGTCCCCCACCAGGCCTCACTTCAACACTGAGGGTTACAGTTCAAGATAAGATTTGGGCAGGGACAAATATCCAGACTATCATGGTGTCATTTACTATCTCCCATTTTTCCTGTAACTGGTAGTTAGAGATAAAGGTTCAGGTAGTCAACAGTCACTTTTTTTTTTCCTTTTTTTTTTTTTAAGAAAGAGTTTCACTCTGTTGCCCAGGCTGGAGTGCAGTGGTGCAATCTCGGCTCACTGCAACCTCCGCCTCCCGGGTTCATGCCATTCTCCTGCCTCAGTCTCCCGAGTAGCTAGGACTACAGGCGCCCACCACAGCGCCCAGCTAATTTTTTGTTGTTGTTGTATTTTTAGTAGAAACAGGGTTTCACCGTGTTAACCAGGATGGTCTTGATCTCCTGACCTTGTGATCCACCCACCTCAGCCTCCCAAAGTGCTGGGATTCAGCAGTCACTTTTAATGTGCAGGACTCTCATTTTTTGGTTACTTCATGCCTTTTCTTGCTTTCTGAATGCAATGTTTTCCCAAATCTCTCTGAAGGTACTACTTAGACTTTACTGTTGCTTATTGTTCCATACCCTAAATGAGCTCTGTTTGCTTTGGGGTCAGTTCTGTTTTTTCATCTTCTCATGCTTTTGATTTTTCAAAAATGTTGGAGGATCCTCGAGAAAGTTAAAACCACTTTCTCTGGAATAATACCATGTGGATTTAAATCCTGCCTCTGGCTGAACACAGTGGCTTACTCCTGTAATCCCACTTCAGGAGGCCAAGGCAGGAGGATCACTTGAGGCTAAGAGTTCGAGACCAGCTTTGGCAACATAGTGAGACCCTGTCTGTACAAAAACTTAAAAAATTAGCCAGGCATGGGGTCATGAGCCTGTGGTCCCAGCTACTTAGGAGGCTGAGATGGGAAGATCCCTTGAGCCCAGGAGGTTGACGCTGCAGTGAGCCAAGGTAGCACTACTGCACTCCAGCCTGGGCCACAGGAAGAGAGCCTGTGTCTGAAAAGTAAATCAATACATACAAATGAATCCTGCCTCTAACAGTTATTAGTTGCTTAGTTTGGCAGAGTCACTGTAACCTATCTGTGCCTCACATTTTTATCTGTAAAACAGGGATATAGCAGTACCTGCCTGATGGGTTCGTTGAGAGGATTAAATGAGTTAATACACATTCAGTGCATTGAATAGTCTTAGCATATAGTAAACAACAACTTTTGGTGGTTTGACTAAGGAGCAGGGGAGAGAAGATAGAAGAGGTTGGAGAGGTCAGGGAGGCGCCAGATCATGGAGGCCCTCGTGTGCTGCCATGAGTTGATTCTAAGAGTAGCGTGGAGCCATTGGAGGGGCCTAACTGGTGGGTTCTAATAAAGGAGGAAGCATGGGTGGGGTCTACCCCAGACTGGGGGTTGTGTGTGTGTGTGCATGGCCATACGCCTGTGTGCAAATACGTACATGTCTGTAGCTGGTGGCTGAGGCTGGACCCCTGGCCAGCGCCCATGCTGAGCCCCTGCTGTTCTTCGCAGGCTGTGGGTGAGCGTGGAGGATGCTCAGATGCACACCGTCACCATCTGGCTCACAGTGCGCCCTGATATGACAGTGGCATCCCTCAAAGACATGGTGAGTGAGGAGGCTGAGGGTGACACTGGGGTGGAGGCTCTCCCTTTCGCTCCTGCTTCCTCTCTCTCCTCTGGCCCTGCCTTCCCACTCTCTCGGTACCCCCACCAGGTTTTTCTGGACTATGGCTTCCCACCAGTCTTGCAGCAGTGGGTGATTGGGCAGCGGCTGGCACGAGACCAGGAGACCCTGCACTCCCATGGGGTACGGCAGAATGGGGACAGTGCCTACCTCTATCTGCTGTCAGCCCGCAACACCTCCCTCAACCCTCAGGAGCTGCAGCGAGAGCGGCAGCTGCGGATGCTGGAAGGTGAGGCTCTGCCCCGAGCACCGTGGGACCCAGCGGGGGCCCTGGACTCACTTGAGAGTGTAGGGCAAGCAGGGGCAGAGCCCCTGGGTTTTTAGTCAGGGACTCACCCAGAGGACCCTATCCAAGTGGGGAAGAGAGGACCGAAGACACATGGGAGGGAGCATTTCAGGGACCCATCATGACAACAGCTGGCATGGGGAGGGGTGGATTCCATCCAGGCTCTGGCATTCCCAGCTGTGTGACCTTGGGCAAGGTTACTCCTATCTGCTGCCCAGTTTGCTAAAATCATAAACTGGGTATGACGGTGATGATAACTAGTGTTTATTCTTAATTTTTAACTTGTGAAATGTTTCAGACCTACAGAAAAGTTGCCAAATTTTACAAAGTAGTATATAAAGAATTCCCGTGTGCCTTTCATGTGGGTTTTACCATATTTGCTTTCTTTTATCATTCTCTTTCTATATAAAATTATTTTATTTTCTGAACCGTTTTGAGAGTAAGTTGCAGCCATGATGTCTCTTTCCCCTAAATAATTCAGTGTGCATTCCCTTGAAAAGAAAGGTCATTTTCTTACATTACTAGGCATAACAATCCAGCTCAGGAAACTAACACTGATACAGTACTGGTATCCAATCTACAGATCTTACTCCGATTTTACCAGTTGTCCCACCATTATCATTTATAGCAAAGACTTGGCATTCAGCTGTCATGTCTCAGTCCCTTTCAAAGAGTCTAGGCCAGTTTCTTTTTTGTGGCGGGGGTGGGGGCTGATGTTTCCTCCGGAATGGAGCGAGCTGCTGTTTTGGCAGGACCGCCTCAGCGGTGCTCTTGTGTCCCTCTTGGTGAACCCTTCAGGAGGCACAGAAAGGCAGGTGTTATGGTAGATTTTGAAGCTCAGAGGACGTAGAAGCATTTGTGGGTGGAATAGGGACCCTGACCCTGGAGGAGCCAGGATGCTCATTTGGCCAAATGGAAGCTGGAGATGCCCCCAGGGAGGAGGGAGAGGATAGGGGGAGGGTCTGCCTGGCTGGCTCAGGGAGACCCACACCCATGGGTGTGGACCAAGCGGGCCACGTGGAACCACCACCCCTTAACCCTTCTCCACAGATCTGGGCTTCAAGGACCTCACGCTGCAGCCACGGGGCCCTCTGGAACCAGGCCCCCCAAAGCCCAGGGTCCCCCAGGAACCCAGACGGGGGCAGCCAGATGCAGTGCCCGAGCCCCCACCGGTAAGCTGTCCCTGACCACACCTCCCTGGCCTCAGTATCCTCTTCTGTGCCCCTCCCTTGCCCCACCCTGTCCAGTCCGGCTCACAGCCTGCTCTGCTCCCAGGTGGGCTGGCAGTGCCCCGGGTGCACCTTCATCAACAAGCCCACGCGGCCTGGCTGTGAGATGTGCTGCCGGGCACGCCCAGAGGCCTACCAGGTCCCCGCCTCATACCAGCCCGATGAGGAGGAGCGAGCGCGCCTGGCAGGCGAGGAGGAGGCGCTGCGTCAGTACCAGCAGGTGGGTGCGGAAGTCCCTGGACAGACACCTGCAGACCGCACGGGGGAGGTGTAGGCCAGGAAGGGAGACACCTGTGCATTGCCGCTCCTCCCCATTACTGCCTTGCCCCTCCCAACCACGCTGCTGGCAGTGACCCTGCACCTGGCTGTGACCTGCCCTCTCTCAAAGGTCACCCTGTGGCTGAGACCCACTCCCTGGCTGTGATGCACCTCCAGGTTCACATGCCTCACTCCCACGTGAGCTGTGGCTCCATCCCTAGCTTTGACACACCACACAAGTATGGCTGGCTATGACCCCAGCATCCTAGCCTTGACCACACCTCAGCTCGGACCTCACCCTCACCTGCCTGTGACCTAATCCTACTCCACCTCGCTGTGACATCACCCTGGACTCTCCTACTCCCGACCTAATCCCTCTCGGGCTTGGCCCACCCTTGACTTCCTGAGAGCCTGGCCTGGCCCCTCACTGCTCCCTAGGGGGATGATCCCCAACCCCGGTCTTGCGCCTTAGCCCTCCCCGCCCCATCGTGACACACACACTAATGACACAGACACTGACCCCCAAGTGCTCCCCATTCTGATCTCACTCCTGGCCCACCTGCATTCCCCTTGGACCCGGTGCTGCCCCTGGCCACCTGCATTCCCCTTGGACCCGGTGCTGCCCCTGGCCACCTGCATTCCCCTTGGACCCGGTGCTGCCCCTGGCCGCCTGCATTCCCCTTGGACCCGGTGCTGCCCCTGGCCACCTGCATTCCCCTTGGACCCGGTGCTGCCCCTGGCCACCCCACTCCTGTTCTCGTCTCAGCCTTGCTCTGCTCCCCGGCTTTGTCACTTCCCCACCCCTGACCTTGAGCTGGCTCCACCAGCCCTGGCCCAGGCCCTGCCCTGCTACCTGACTCACCACTCAGACCCTGGCCCACTTCCTTTCCCTGCTGCCACTGCTCCCTCTCCTGATGCCTTCCCTGGCTACCTGGCCGGCATCCCCTCCCTTGGCTTCCCCACGGTCCGCCTGGCCTCTCTCCCAGCCCCGCCCCTCCCAACCTTCCTGCTCCTGACCACCCCTGCCCACCCCCATCCCGGATCCCCGATCCCGACTGGCTCCCAGCTTTGCCTCTTGCTGGTCTGACCCAGCCCTGACCACGCCCTCCGGTCCTTCCCCCTTCGTGGTCTGACCCGCCCCCGAGGCCCTGACCCACCCCGTGGCCCCGCCCCGTGTGCCCAGCGGAAGCAGCAGCAGCAGGAGGGGAACTACCTGCAGCACGTCCAGCTGGACCAGAGGAGCCTGGTGCTGAACACCGAGCCCGCCGAGTGCCCCGTGTGCTACTCGGTGCTGGCGCCCGGCGAGGCCGTGGTGCTGCGTGAGTGTCTGCACACCTTCTGCAGGTGCGGCCCCCAATCCCACCCCCGGCAATGCAGCTTTATTAAAGCCACCAATTACGCAGGGCTGGACGTGGGTGGGGCCCTGTGCTCTGATACCTCATTGGACGCCCGCGAAAACCTATGAGGTAGGCTCCGTCTCCCCATTTTGCAGATGAGGAACCTGAGGTACAGAGAGGCCAAGCAGCTTACCCAAGGCCACATGGCTCATAAGAGAAGCAGCCTGGACATGAACGCAGGCATGGGTGGAGACTCCAGAGCCTCCCTTCCCCTCTACCTTTCACCGCCCAGGCTCCTGCAGCTATGCTGCTCTGAGCCTCGCTGTGGGCATCTGCCAGTTTCTGAGTCTCCTGTCATGGCCCTTCCACCCCTGAATGTGGGGAACACAGACCCACTCACCACAGCAGACCCTTGTGGAGCAGTCCCTGGGTGACAGGCTCCGTGCCTGCCTCCTGGAGCTTACATTCCAGCAGAGTGGATGATGTGAATTGGATAATCACTGGTTGATGTCCTTGTGAATTGTGTCAAATGCTACATACAGTATGTTAAGAGACAACAGGAGTCCTTCCTAGAAAGGGTGGTCTGGAAGCTTCCAAGGAGGTAGCTCCAGAGCAGGGACTGGAAGGCCTGCTGTAGGTGTGGGCCTGGCGTGTTGGAGGAGGCTGAGGAGGTCTCTCGGTGGCTGGAGCAGAGGGATGAAGGGGGTAATCAAAGAGCAGGATAGAGAGGTGTTGGGTCTGTGAGCAGCGATGAGGAGTTGGGATTTGTTCTGGGTGGGATGGGGGTCACTGGGGAGACATGGCTGCTGTTCTGAGATAGACTTTAGGGGCCAGATGGATTCAGGGAGCCCAGTGAGGAGGCTCCTGGAGTCGCCCAGGCGGGGGATGTGGGGCCTGGACCAGAGAATTAGAGTGGCAGTATGGAGACAGGGTGGAGGCCTTGGTGATGGGTTGGTGAGAGGATGGGAAGGAAGGGGATATTGAGGAGAAGCCCATCTGGGGTGACTGAGTGAGGCCCCTGGGGTCAGGCCTTGCCATGTGAGGGGTGGAGTCCCCAGTGGATGGGGTTCCTATGATCCTAACTCTTCTCCCCTCCCCTCCCCTAGGGAGTGCCTGCAGGGCACCATCCGCAACAGCCAGGAGGCGGAGGTCTCCTGCCCCTTCATTGACAACACCTACTCATGCTCGGGCAAGCTGCTGGAGAGGGAAATCAAGGCGGTAAGGCCTCGGGGTGGGAGACATACCCCAGTCCTGAGGAACTGGGCCTGGAGCAGACAGGTAGGGACTGGCTCAGGCAGCAGGCATCTTTTCTTTCTTTTTCTTTTCTTTTTTTTTTTGGAGATGGGGGTCTTGCTATGTGGTCCAAGCTGGTCTCAAACTCCTGGGCTTAAGCGATCATCCATCCTCGGCCCCCCAGACATTTTTCAAGAGATTTGTCTATGTGGGGTGCTGAGACCCCAAGCAGAGAAAGAATTGAGGGGAGTAGCTAGTCAAGAAACCACGTCTCTGAAGGAAAGACAGCAGAGTTGTTAAGAGTCAGGGACTCGGCTGGGTGTGGCAGCTCACACCTGTATTCCCAGCACTTTGGGAGGCCAAGGTGGGCAGATTGCTTGAACCCATGAGCTCCAGACCAGCCTGAGCAATACGGCAAAACCCTGTCTCTCCAAAAAATATTCAAAAAATAGCCAGGCGCGGGGGCATGCGCCTGTAGTCCTAGCTACTCGGGCGGGGGTCAGGAGTGAGTGGGCTGAGGTGGGAGGATTGCTTGAGCCTGGGAGGTCAAGGTTGCGGTGAGCTGTGATTGTGCCACTACACTCCAGCCTGGGCAACAGAGTGAGACCTTGCCTCAAAAAAAGAAAAAAAAATTAATCGGGGAACTCTGGAGCCTGGTGGCCTGGGTGTGTGACCACAAGTCAGATATTTAACCTCTCTATGCCTCTATCTCATCTCTGTTAGAGTCAGAGTTACAGCTTCTATTTCTAGGATTGCAAAGATTACGGCAGAGCATAAGTGTATAGAATTTAGAGTAGTGTGGCCAGGCACAGTGGCTCATTCCTGTAATCCCAGTGCTTTGGGAGGCTGAGGTGGGTGGATCACCTGAGGTCGGGAATTCAAGACCAGCCTTACTAACATGGAGAAACCCCGTCTCCACAAAATACAAAATTAGCTGGGTGTGGTGGCACATACCTGTAATCCCAGCTACTCCAGAGGCTGAGGCAGGGGAATCGCTTGATCCCAGGAGGTGGAGGTTGCAGTGAGCCGAGATTGTGCGATTGCACTTCAGCCTGGGCAACCAGAGCAAAACTCGGTCTCAAAAAATATATGTATATTTAGAGTAGTGCTTGTCACATGGTAAGCCTTTGTTGTTGTTAGCGCTTATTGTGTAACAACTCACTGCAGGCTCAAAACAACAGTCATTTATTTAGCTCATAAATCTGCAAGTTGAGTTGGCCGTCTGTATCTGTGGGTACCACACTAGAGAATTCAACAACGGTGGATAGAACATATTCTTAAGAAAACAAAAAAATTACCATAAAAACCAAATTTAAAAAACAATATAGCATAAACTGTTTATATAACATTTATGTTATATTAGGTATTATAAGTAATCTACAGATGATTTAAAGTGTATGGGAGGATGTTGGTAGGTTGTATGCAAATACTGCGCCCTTTTATATAAGGAGTCTGAGCATCCCTGGATTTGGGTATCTGCAGGGATCTTGGAACCAATTCTCTCTGGATACTGAGGGATGACTATAATTTGGGTTGGACCTATCCGGATGGTTCTTCTGATCTGGGCAGGGCCCCGCTGATTTCACCTGGGCCTCACTGGTGGGTCAGCTGTTTGTTTAATTTTTATTTTTTATTTTTGAGGGTACATAGTTGGTGTATACATTTCTGGGGTACATGAAATACTTTGATACAGGCATGCAATGCGTAATAATCACATCATGGAGAATGGGGAATCCATCCCCTCAAGCATTTATCCTTTGTGTTATAGACAGTCCAATTATGCTTTCTTAGTTATTATGAAATGTACAATTAAATTATCGACTGTAGTCTGTCTGTTGTGCTATCAAATACCAGTTCTTATTCTATTTTTTTATACCAGTTTACCATCCCCACTCCCTTCCCACGCCCCACTACCCTTCTCTGCTTCTGATAACCATCCTTTTATTCTCTGTCTTTGATAGTTCAGTTGTTTTGATTTTTAGCACCTGCAAATAAGTGAGAACATGTAATGTTTGTCTGTCTGTGCCTGGCGTATTTCATTTAACATAATGACCTCCAGTTCCTCCGTGTTGCTGTAAACGACAGAATTGCATTCTTTTTTTATGGCCAAGTAGTACTCCATTGTGTATATGTACCACATTTTCTTTATAGGATACTAGTTTAATCATGTCTTTCCCAACATTGCTTATTATTTATGTTATTTTCTTTATTGTGAGAAAATAGTCATAACATTTACAATTTTAACCAGTTTTTAAGTGTACAGTTCAGTGGCATTAAGTACATTCACATTGTTATGCAACCATTACCACCATCCACCACCAAAACTTTTAGAAATTCCCCCCACTTTCTTTTTACTTTTCTTTTCCTTTTTTTTTTTTTTTTTTCCAGCTAGGATTTCATTCTGTCACCCAGGTTGGAGTGCAGTGCATCAGTCATGGCTCACTGCAGTCTTGACCTTCTGGGCTCAAGCGATCCTCATAACCCAGCCTCCCAAGTAGCTGGGACTACAGGTGTGAGCACCACACCTGCCTTTTTTTTTTTTTTTTTTAATTTTTTTGTAGAGATGAGGTCTCACTCTATTTCTCAGGCTGATCTTAAACTCTTGGCCTCAAGGAATCCTCCTGCCTTGATTGACCTCCCAAAGTGCTGGGATTACAGGTGTAAGCCACCACGCCTGGCCTAAAATCCACTTTTTGAATGGAGTTTTTCAATACTATGAGGATCACATGAAGAAAAAAGCCTGGCCTGGGTTGGAGTTTATAGGCTAGGGGCTTTCTGGAAGGTATGTGGTGATCAAGGGTCATATGTCAGGTGTTCTGAATCCTGAGCAACAAGGACGTGGTCTGTTGGCAGCTCCTGACCCCTGAGGATTACCAGCGATTTCTAGACCTGGGCGTCTCCATTGCTGAAAACCGCAGTGCCTTCAGCTACCATTGCAAGACCCCAGATTGCAAGGGATGGTGTTTCTTTGAGGATGATGTCAACGAGTTCACCTGCCCTGTGTGTTTCCATGTCAACTGCCTGCTCTGCAAGGTGGGGCCAGGGACTCACCCCACCTAGTCACTGTCTTCTTGCCTGGAGCTTACCATACTGCAGTGCTTGTTCTCCTGGGAAGGGAGCTGTGACACTGACCTGCTAATCATGACTTAGAGCTGCATGTCAGTGGGAGAGTGTGGCTCGAGCCTGAACCAAGCCCTGGCCCCACAGATGGAGTCCCATACCCGGCCCCAGATGGAGCCTCCGACCTAGGCAGCCCTGGTCCACAATGGAGCCCTGACCTGGAACCAGTCAACCCCAGTCACAGACTGAATCCCAGTCCCACACTGAGCCCTGACCCCATCCAAGTCCATAGACTCGGCTTCTGACCAAACCTGACCCTGCACTTGTCACTTAAGGTGGTCCCATACTCAGCCCAGACCCTGAACTAAGCTCTGACCCTGGCTTCTCACTGAACCTGTCACAGACTAAGGCCTGTGCCCTATGCCACGTCTCCGCCCCTGTCCTGAACTGAGTGCTGACCCCAAACCCAGACAGCCCTACATGATCCTTCCCCCAGGCCTGTCCCTGCCCCTTTATCTCAAAAGTGAAAGGTGAGGAGCCGGTAAACACGTCTGGAGCCTGGTCTCACACTCAGCCTGAGCAAGCTCAGTCTCGGGTCATTGGGCCTGTAACCCCGGGCAGGGCCTTGGCAGGGATGCGGGGTCTCACCTTAGGGGTGTAAGGGATTTCCGTGCCCATCAGAACTTAAATAAGCTGGGTGCACCAGCATGTCTAGTAGCTTGTGCTACTCAGGAGGCTGAGGTATATTTTGCTGTTAGCATATGTGATGACCTTGACTTCACCTCCCTGGTGCCAGTATCCTCTTCTGTAAAATGGCTTATGCTTTACAAAGTGAGGTCCTGCCAGTGACTACACCTAGAGGCATTAGGTGCCTCTGTGGACTCCTGCCCTGCGCCTCACCTCTCCCAGCTTCTTAACCCCCTGAGGAACCTTCTCACCTTGAGTCCCTCACCTGCTGCAGGCCATCCACGAGCAGATGAACTGCAAGGAGTACCAGGAGGACCTGGCCCTGCGGGCTCAGAATGATGTGGCGGCCTGGCAGACGACAGAGATGCTGAAGGTGAGTCTGGGACAGGGCCGAGGCCTAGGGATTTTAAGTTCTGGGATCCAGGTGGGGGCTGGGGGCTTCTCAGCAAGGGCTGTGCTCACACATCCCTGGAGGCTCTGATCTCCCTTCTGGCTGTCACTTCCATCCAGAGATGGGACTTAGGCCAAGTTGTCATGTTGGGAAGAGCGTCTGGGTGGAGGGTGGAGACCACAGGAATGAAGAGGGGCTTGCTGGACGGAGCCTGGCCTGGCGGAGCTGCACAGGAGAGACTCCACAGCACCAGAGGGTCACTACCCTCTCCCTGCCATGGGGAGGAGCCAGGCTGGGTGACTGCCCCAGGCCCGCCCCAAGGCCAGTGCCTGTCCCGCTCCAGGTGATGCTGCAGCAGGGCGAGGCCATGCGCTGCCCCCAGTGCCAGATCGTGGTACAGAAGAAGGACGGCTGCGACTGGATCCGCTGCACCGTCTGCCACACCGAGATCTGCTGGGTCACCAAGGGCCCACGCTGGGGCCCCGGGGTGAGTCTTTGCTCGTGGTGATGTGGAGAGGGTGCCCTTGTGGGTTTGCCTTAGAGGAGGGCTTGGAAAACTACAGCCCATGGGCCATATCCAACCCAGCACCTGGCTTTGTACAGCTCCCGAGGTAAGAATGTTGTTTCTTTTGAAACGGTGTTTCGCTCTTGTTGCCCAGGCTGGAGTGCAATAGTGCAGTCTCAGCTCACTGCAACCTCTGCCTCTCAGGTTCAAGTGATTCTCCTGCCTCACCCTCCCAAGTAGATGGGATTACAGGCATGCGCCACCATGCCTGGCTGATTTTGTATTTTTAGTAGAGACAGGGTTTCTCCATGTTGGTCAGGCTGGTCTCAAATTCCTGACTGCAGATGATCCGCCTGCCTCAGCCTCCCAAAGTGATGGGATTACAGGCATAAGCCACCATGCCCGGCCACAAGAATGTCCTTTACATCTTTAAATGGTTGAAAAAATACCAAAAGATGACTATCTTGTGATGTGAAAATTACATGAAATCCACATTTCAGTGTCCAGAAGTAAAGTGCTTTGGAGCCCAGCCGTGCTGGTTCATTTACATGTTGTCTGTGGTTGCTTTTACACTGCAGAGGCAGAGGCCATATGGCTGCCCAGCCCAAAATGACCAGCCCTTTGTAGAAAAGGTTTCCCCACCCTTGCCCTAGAGGGCAGCAAGTAAAGGTTCCATCTGGAGTCGGAAGTGGATTGGCCCCTGGCTGTGGCACATACGGACTGTGTGATTAGGCTGCCACTCAACTCTCTCAGCCCCATTTCCTCTGTGAAATGGGGATGATAGCTGGGCTTATCTCAGGCTTGTTGTCAGAATCAAGTGGAAAAATTGCAAGAGAAGTGCTTAGAGAGTCTGTCATTTGGTGAGCACTCTTGCAAATGGTAGCTGTCATTATTAGGGGTGTGCTCTGGAATTGGGAGCCTGTTGTTACGTTCAGGTAGACTTTCAGACAGGTAGAGGCAGAGGAAACTGCCCTCTTGCATGCTGCCAGTATGCTGACATGTCTAGAATATGCAGAGTGATCAGATCCTCCCCCTGGCCTGTTCCTGGATCTAGGCTTGGGTAGACGGAGTGCTGTGGGAGCCCAGAAAAGGCTTCAGCAACTCTCCATCAGGTAGCTGAGGCCGACAAGGCCATTCTTGCAGGAGGGCCTGCAGAGGCAAAGGCCCAGGTGGGAGAGTGCTCAGCTGTGGGGGCAGTCTCTGTACTGCCCTGACATTCTCTTCTCTTCCTGTCATCTTCTAGGGCCCAGGAGACATCAGCGGGGGCTGCCGCTGCCGGGTGAATGGGATTCCTTGCCACCCAAGCTGTCAGAACTGCCACTGAGCAAGTGGTGGGACCCCATGCTGACACAGCCCCACATCCACATTCTGTTACGGGGCAGGGCTGGGCTTGGGGCTTTTGCTCCAACTTCTGGCTGGGAGATGCTTTTGTGCCGAGACCAAGTCCCTGAGCTTTGTGGACGGCATTGCTTGCTGTAGCGTTGTAGGGGCCCTGCCTGCACTGCTGTTGTCCGTGGTCACATCTGCCCCAGTGCGTTTGTCCTTCCCTTGGGGCTTGCCAGCCAAACTTCTCTCCCCTGCAGCTCCCACCTCTGCCTGACCCCAGCCTTAAACACAGCCCCTGGCCAGAGGCCTTGCTGGGTGGAGCCTCTGTGTGACTCCATACTCCGCCCACCACAACACTCATCTTTCAAATACCAAGCACTCTGAGCCTCCCTGCCTTCCCCTGTCAGCTTTCTGGGGCTAACTGTTCTCTGCCTTTGTGGTTGGAGGCCCGGGGCCGCTTAGAATTCTTGCTAACCTGTTCAGAGCCAGGAAGGAGACTGGACAGTTTTGAAAGCACAGTCCCTCAGGTCCAATTCTGCGTCTCCCTCTCTGCAGCGTGTGTAAGCTATTATAATTAAAATGGTTTTTCGGGAAAGGATGAGTGTGATGTCCTTGAGAGGAAGTGAATGTCCTGGGCTGGGACTCTACACACAGGCAGGATCCCGAGGTCTCTGGGAACTGCCTCAGAAAGTTGACTTGTCAGTTCATCGATGGTAGAAGGAGGCTGTGACTGAGCACTGGGACCTTTCTACCAGACGTGGACCCCACGCCCAGCCTCGGGGACCAGGATGCGCTTGGGTCCCCGTCAGCCAGGACAGGCGGAGTGTGCAGTATGTCGTCTGCAGAGAAGGATGGGCTTAGGGGCGGGAGGGGAAGTCTTGCCACTCCTGCTCCCTTTTGACCTCTCAGCAGGCATCCAGGGTTGGCAGGTAGATAGTTCAAGAAGGAATGAAGCTGCTGCAGTTGAGGGGTGAGGTTGTCCATCCTAATTTTCACATCTCAAGAAAGAAGGCAAAGTATCGATTCAGCAGTATTTATTAGAACCCACTCTGTGCTGGTCAGAGGTTACTAAGACATGGTCCTGGGATGTTCATTCTCTAAGTTTTTCCTCCATTCTGTGACCCACCCTCCTTCCCCTTTTGAGATCTGGTATTTATTGTCCACGCTGTGATGTGACCATCATCATAGCAAGTGGAGGGCGCCTCTTCTGCTGAAGGCCTGTAGTGTTGTGGGGAACGGCCTGTTCTGGCCTCTGGAAAGGCACTGCCACCTGCTGTTGGATGCCAAGACTCAAGAGCTGGCCCCAGTCACTGTGTGCAGAGCTGTCCGAGAAAGTGTGAGTGGACTGGGTCCTGCCGGCACTACCTGCATTGGCTCAGGGCAGTCGACTGTTGCAGAGGATGAGGGGCGCACTCAGGCAGCCTTCCTGGCCCTGGAGGCAGAAAGGCCCAGGCAGAACCACCAACTGGGAGGAAACAGAAAAAGCAGAGGAGAGCCAGGCTGCAGGCGCGTGGATGGGACCAACTCAGGCAGACGCTGTCTCATACCCACTCTTCCCTCTCTTGCCAGGGCCTGGCCTAGTGTCTCTCAGGAGCCTGGGCACCAGACAAAAGCAGAGATTGTTCTCTTGTGGTGCCGCCGGCTGTAATCAGTCCACCTAATGTTTTCGAAATTTAAATTGGTTGCCAATCTTTTCAAATTGGCAACATCTTTTACCACATTAAAATCTAGATGCCCGGCTTCTCTTGAAAATGTCAAAGCTTGGTAATGCCAGGTCCTCACTCCCACACGGGGGGAATGGAGTCGCAGAGATGTCAAGTCTCTTCATGTGGTATATACCTCCCAGTTTGCCGCAGTCCTGACCGCCCCAGGACTCACGCCCAGGCCTTTCCAGTGCCCTTGCACCATCCTCTTTCTCTTAAGAGGAAAATGAAGTGGGTCTCTACCCACAGTGTATCACAGGTGAGGGTGAGACGGTCAGAGAGGGCTGTGCTGGCTGTGGCTTTGCTTGACCCGCCCCGTCCATGCTGCAGTGGTGCGGAGGCGCAGCGAGCTGTGCGGGGCCAACTCTGGTTCCTGCCTCAGCTCCACACTCCTTGCACCTGTGAGTGAAAGCGCTAAGACGAGCAGGCCCAGGGCACCCTCTACTGCAGGGCCAGGTGGAGGGGTCTCCACTTCCCAAGGCTCACCCCATGCCAGGGGCCCAGACCTTGAGAGCCCAGCACCAGCTCTCCAGAGCAGAATGAAAACTACACCCCAGGGCTTTGGACTCAAACCATCTAGAGGAAGCAGCAGGAGGTCCCAAATGTACTTGCGTGACACAATGATCATTCTCTTCCCAGGGGCAGGACAGGGGCAGGGGAAGGTGAGTGGAAGCCCATTGCTCAGATAAAGAGCAGCTGCCACTGAGGTGGCCCCATGGCCTATGCCGGCGCTCACTGGTGTCTTCTAGTGCCTGGGGCTGGCATGGAATCTGCTCAAATGCAGGCAGCTGGAGGTGAGCCCGCAGCCTGATGCTCCCAAGTGCCAACCATGAGGAAGTCTGGAGAAAAGACAGGGAGCAGGGGCCCTCGTGAGGAGCAGGAATTGGCAGCAGGGGCCACCAGAACACCAGAGGGGACAGTGGCAGGGGGAGGAAGATACAGCCAGGCTGGGTCTCAGCCCCGTCACCTCTTGGCTGGTGAAGCCTCTGGCCTGTTCCTCCTTTCAGTCACCACTTCATCCCTGGATGATCGTGGGCCCAGTGCAGGACTGGCTACAGGTGTTTGTTGATTGATAACTGCTCACGAAAATGCACAGCTTCACAACTAGAAATGCATTTCACCAACACCCTTGCAGGAAGCCCTCCAGGAGGGACAAAACCATCCCCGCTTTACTGTTACGGACGTGAGCCTCCGAGAGGCAGTGACTTAGTTGCTCATCCAGCCAGGAAGTAAGGGACACACTTGACCCTCAGTCTAAGACCCCATCAGGCCACCAATAATTCTCCCTCCAAACCCAGCTCAGGTCAAGGCCTATCTTCACCCTCAAATCACCCTCAAGGCAGGCTTAACTCCTCTCTACAGCACTATAGCCATCCCCGCCTGGCCCTGATGCTCCACGGACAGGGCCACCTTCCTCCACAGACCCTAAACCAGAGCCCTCTTGGGCTTTGCTGGCCGGAAACCACCTAAAATTGTTGACTCAAGTGTTATTTTTACACTGATGTTTCCCCTCAGCCTTGCATACTGTGTGGTATTTTCTGACACCACTTTTCCAGATGTCTGACACCAACGTCAGGGCTACCCACACTTCCTGGCCAACTACACATTCAGGGGTTCCCATGACTCCACCCCCTCAGGTTCAATAATTTGCCAGAGTGACTCAACTGAGGATCGCCCTGCCTGGATGCTTCCTGGTGTGATGTCCTCAGGGATGCAGTGCGGGCAGGAACAGCCACATGCGAGATGAACAGGGTAAGGGATGGGAGCAACTGGCAGCTACTGGAATCTCAAGTTTTGGGTTGTTTGTTTGAGACGGAGTCTTGCTCTGTCTCCCAGAGCTGGGAGTGCAGTGGTACAGTCTTGGCTCACTGCAACTTCCGCCTCCCAAGTTCAAGTAATTCTTCTGCCTCAGCCTCCCAAGTAGCTGGGATTACAGGCACCCACCACCATGCCTGGCTAATTTTTAATTTTTGTATTTTAATAGAGATGGGGTTCACCATGTTGGCCAGGCTGGTCTTGAACTCCTGACCTCAGGTGATCTGCCCACCTCGGCCTCCCAAAGTGCTGGAATTATAGGCGTGAGCCACCGCACGCCCAGCCCTGAATCTCAAGTTTGTAAAGTGCTCCACCTCAGTCAGCCTGACTCCCAGGAGTCACTGCTTGGGATCAAAAGTTTCCACCCTCGAAATCACCTGGTCTTTCTGGTGCAGGAGCGACCCTGAGGCAATCTAGAGGCCCTACTCTAACAACTTCATTAGCATTAACTCAAATGGGCTGGAAAGGGGTTATGAATACCAAGACACTCACCACTCACGAAATTCCAAGGGTTGTTGGAGCCCCGTGTCAGGAACCCAGGAGGAAGACCAAATATTTCTTAGTATCCCACACATACCCTTCCTTCAGTTCTCCAATTATCATAATTCTATTCATCCTTCACATTCCACCCTCACCTTCTATGAAAGCACCCCTGAATTTGCTGCAGGATACAGATTGTTCCTGGAGTGCAGCTCTGGTGTGAGCTTGCAGAGGCAGCACAGTGCCCTGGGCAGCCCTGTGTACCCCACGACTGTCAGATCAAAGGGCAGCGTGACCCTGGCCCACAGTGGCAGGAGCCGAGTGCCATGGCTTGGCCCTGGGAACCTGCACATCTCCCCTCTGGGCCAAGGAAAACGAACAACACAGACAACAGGGCCTCCCTGATGGCCCTGTCCCCAGGGTGGAGGCCCTGTACCGGGCACTGCTCTGCGCTCGCTCGCGCTCCCCAGCCGCTGGCAGTGTCTGGAGGATGTTGGAAAGCTTGGCAAGAGCAGGCTGAACAGCTCCTCTGTGGACAGAAAGGCCATGTGGAGGAGAAGCGGCACATCAAGCTCTGGTTAGGATCCAAAAACAAATGCCAGCTCCTAGGATCCCCAGACCAGGGTGTGAAACGTAGCCCAGAGCACCCCAGACCCGCACCAGTTGCGTCAACTGTGACAGTACCCAGAGTGGAAAAAACATGAACTCAAACTGTGTTTTCCTCCGCTGCTCTCTCAACGCCAAGAGACATCTGTGGCCAAATGTGTTGGGGATTTCTCCCGACACCAAGCAAGCAAGCAATTCTGCAGCCTACACCAGCTGGGTATCCTCCAATTCAATTCAGTGCTGACTGTACCTTTAGTATCTGGAAATGGAATCCACAGGTTCAGGACTCTGTCCCACGAGACTGCCCCCTCTGCACATCGGACTGACCACCCTCTTTGGGTGGGATGATTTGCCAGAGTGGCTCACAAAACTCAGGGAAACTTATGTTTACCAGTTTATTACAAATGTTATTAGAAAGGATACAAGTAAGTAAACAGCCAGATGAAGATATACACTGGGTGAGGTCTGGAAGGGTCCTGGGCAAATGCTGGAGCTTCTGTCCCCATGGAGTGGGGGTGTGCCATCCTCTAGGCACATGGACCAATTCTCATTCCCCTCCCTCCCTCCACATGTTCAGCTCTCCAGAAGCTCCCCAAAGCCTATCTTCCTGGGCCTTTTATGGAGACATCATTGGATAGGCATGGCTGAAGCATGGCAACCATGTTGAGAAGAAACTGGACAAAAAGCATAAGGTCTCAAGCCAGCAAGTCCTGTCTAGATGCTCTTGATCTCTCTGTGCAGCATTCCTCCTTCCCGGGTATGGGGCAGGACCCTCTCTGGAATGAGGGTCTTATGAGCTACAGTCAGATTAGAGTCTGGCATTGAGCAAGTGAAATGAGGGCATAAGGTCACAAACAAAGAGATTCCGTTTTTGAGGCCTGCAGTGCCCCAACAAAGGGCTATGGAAGTGATGAACCAGAACTGTGGACAAAAACATCTACGCACACACACACATATAAAATATCACGGTGCCTTGGGCAGCAGCTGGAGTGTGTGGGTCATACTTCTTGCAGATGAAATAGAAACAGCAGGACTGTAGGTATTGCCCAAGGTCTCCTAGCCAGTCAAAGCCTACCACGAGTCCACAGGCCACGACACAGTTCTGGGCCTGACATGGAAGGTGGGGAGCATCCAGATCAGAGACCATTCCCAGTGAGTGGTGGGCAAGGACAGAATGACAGAAGAGGTGATTAGTAACCACATATGGCTGTTTATTTGATACAGGGCTCTGTACAAAATATTTACACATATTCTTTACAGAATAAGTAAACCACCTGAAGGTAATTAGATAATGCTTTCTTCTCAATGACAGGGAGAATCCTGGTGTCAGCAAAGTTATGAAATAGATAAACATTCTCCTTCCGAGGCCACAACTCAAGCAAATGCCACTTGCTTCCTAGGATCTGAAAAGCTGTGGCCTTGGGACCCTGGTCACATGAACCTCTTTTCCTCAACCCCATCAATTCCTTCAGTATTTACAAACAGGTTTGAGTGCTTGTGGAAGGAGGGGCAGCTGCTGCCGCCCACTGAAATGATGACAAGAGGGCCAGCCTGCTGTGGGAGAGCACTGGGAATATCTGGCGCATCATCACCTCTGGAATAATTTCCTTTGCTCTGATGAATACACCACTTTCTAAATTAATCCATCTACATTAGGCTCACCCCAAGGTGGGGCTCCTGCCATGGACAATGATCCATCACTTTGAGCTTTTTTTGGTTTTAAAGTGCGTAGTGGCCGGGCATGGTGGCTCACGCCTGTAATCCCAGCACTTTGGGAGAACGAGACGGGTATATCACCTGAGGTCAGGAGTTCGAGACCAGCCTGGCCAATGTGGTGAAACCCCATCTCTACTAAAATACAAAATTAGCCAGGCATGGTAGCAGGTGCCTGTAGTCCCAGCTACTCAGAAGGCCGAGGCAGGGAGAACTGCTTGAACCTGGGAGGCAGAGGGTGCAGTGAGCCGAGATTGCACCACTGCACTACAGCCTGGGCAACAGAGACTCCATCTCAGAAAAAAGAAAATAATAATAAAATAAATAAAAATAAAGTGCTTAGTGTAACTCAGTGGACAGGGCTCCCAGCTGCCTGGCATGTGGGACACCCTCCACCCTGCACACAATAGGCATGCAAGGAGGACGGGGGGTCTGGATATGGTGGGGTGCGGTGCTTTTGGTGTGTTCACTTTAAGAAAACACCTGCCAAGAGAGATCAGTGCCCAGGAAAGACCAGGAAAATACAAGTACATGGCTGCTTCATACCATATACCCCAATTCTTTAAAGCAGCAAAAGGCACTTTTTTTTTTCAGGCCAGAGTTAATCTAAAACAAACCTGGCTTTGCTTAGAGGGAAGCTGTTCCGGAAGGACTGAGTGATGCCTCTTGTTCCCTAAGGCCTGGAGAGTCTTTGGAGAAGCTTGGGCAGGGAAGTTGGCTGTTCCAGGCTCCTGCCAAGCTCTTCAGGCTCCATTTGTCCCTTTCTGGGTGCCAGCAAGTTTCCAATGACATTTCCAACCAGGTGGGAGAGACCAGTTGATGAGACAAATCAGACCCAAAAAACGACGCCAAGGTAGTGAATGGGCGCCTATGTGGGAGTAGGATGATTTGAGGAAAACAGGAAGAAAAACTGGTCAGAAAGTGGCACTTTGGAAGTGGAAAGCTGTTTGCAAAGAGCAACTCTGTCTAAAGTGAAATGTTAAACAATCAAGTAGAAAGTAAAATTCAGGATCTTAGAAGCTCATCCTTCTGATGAGAACTATTTTTTTTTTCTGTGAAGGAACTATTATTACTTTAAAAGTGAGGGTAATTTACATATGGGGTGTATATATTCTAAAAATAGTAACAAAAGTACTTTTATAAGCAATGTTTTGTGGCTTGTAGAAGAAAACAGGGAGGAAAAAAAAAAAGGCAGGCAAAACTAGTCTAGGTCTAGGCCCTAAAAATGAGCATTCCTTCCCACTTGACTGGAAATGCCCATTCAATCTCTAGGCGGAAGATAGGTAGGATTTAACGAGTAACCTAGTTCCCGTCTGTCTCTGATTTCTGACCAGCTGATGGAGCTGCTAGTAAGATGGGCCGATCATGCTCCCAGACGAGTCCTTTGGCCTCTTGTTCTCAATCCCAAGCCTGACTCCTTCAGCAGCAGCCCCCTCCTCCTGTGTTCATCGGATGCGGGCAGACCAGGAGCAGTGAAGAGGGCATCCCAGGTTCCAGCTCACTTTCTACGGGGTAACTAGGGCAGCCCAGGCCCAGCAGGTTGCAAAGGCAGCTGGAAGCTTCAGAAACCCACTTCCTCCAACACCAGGGGAGGTGGCAGAGAGCCCATCCAAAGGCCCACTGGGAGGGGCATAAGATTCTGTGCCAGGCCCCCGAGTGCCCTCTGTGTCAGGTAGGCTCTCCTATTGGCCTCTGAAGTAAAGGCAAACACGAACAGGCAGGGCAGGGTGGCAGGAATAGAAAACTCTAGACAGAAACCCTTTTAATAAAGGAAATTCCACCCCTCCCAATCCTTCCATGGAAGGGTGAGACCTTAATGTGATGTAAGAGGAAGGTCTTCTCTGGCTTTCAAGGAAACAGCTGCAGCTGAAACTTAGGGGCCCACTCCAGGGCACTTTTCACCACAGCCAGTGCGGCCGCTCCAAGTGCCACCGTCAGCCCCATCACTGCCAATTTCACAAAGCGGTTGGTCCTTGGTTTGGTCAGGACATCTTTTGTTCGATCTTCAGGCCGCAGAAGTCCCCGAAACCGCTGCCGCAGCACCATATCAGGCCTCTGCTGGGCTGATGCCAGCTCAAAGTCTTTGAAGGTAGAGGCTGCCGTCCTGCAGGGGAAAGAGGCAGAAGGAAGGAAGTGGTATGAAAGAAGAGGAGAAAAGAAAAACTACACCACATAGGCTGCGGGCAGAGCCTTTCATGGCTGGGAAAGCTCTTCTTGATAAAGACCCATACGTCTACAGTGGGGATTCCACTGGCCTAAGCTCAATCTCTGGAAACATGCCCCAATCCTGTCCCACCAGACACAAACCTTCCCTCACTTCTGCTCGTTTACAGCCACCCCCACTCAACCAGTGTCCCAGCCTTGCTCACCTCTCGGCTTGCTGTTGGGCGGCGGCCTCCCGGGCAAGTTCAGATGGGGGAAACTGAACAAAAAGGTCCCCTGCTCTGCTGATCAGTGTCTCATAGGGCAAGTCCTGAGGGATCTGGGACAACAGGTGGTGGACCGAGGCCATGTCACAGTCACAGTCCAGGACTTCCTGCTCGCGATACAACACAATCTGCGGGGAGGTAGTAAAGCCTTGCGGTCAGAGGCCAGACACACGGGGCCTGGGCTGCCTGCATTCCATTATCCTTGGAGATGAATTTAAACTGGTTACAGACAGGACTCAGCCCAAATGTTCAGCAAACTCTTGTATCCATCAAGGAAGTAATAACATATATACTCTCAGTGCTACTCCTACTGTCTGGCCCTTCCTCCGAACTCCCACCACGTGACATGAAAGGCTGACCAGTTACAATCTAAGTCCTTCAGGCACACTGGGCTGCTCAGGTGTCCCTTTAAGTCTTGAAAGAAATGAAGGAGATTCTTTTAGAAGAAAGGAGAAGAATTACTGGGAGTTTCCTGGAGCTCCAGCATAGAAGACATGGTTCAAAACAGTAGAAAGAACAGTCTTGCTCCCTTTAAGCATCTTCCTTCTGACTTTTGGTCCACAAACCCAGATGCTCAAGGGACCAGTGGCCACTGAAAGACTTCCCTGAACTCCCATCTCCACCCCATCCCTCAGGCCCTTCTACTAACTGGAGCCCCCACCCTCCACCACAAGCCACTTCCTTGTCTATCATGGCAGCAGATCTCTTCTTTTCTTAAATCTGGAGTTGGCAGCTTGTACTACTACTTCCCCAATTGTGTTCATCAGCTGAATATATGTTCCAGGCAATGTCAATAGGAACCCTGACACTTCACAATGCAGATTAGCGTTTTAAAGGTTCAGAAGAGCCATGCAGCAAAAAAATCTGATTTTGTTTACCCAGCATTTCACAACTTACTATTTTTTTTGTGACACCCCCATTAATATTGCATAGAATGGTGTCCAGGCACACCAGCCTCAAAAGTGCTGTCTTTTGCATCTTTCCATAATCCCCAGGTTTCCCTTCAGGGAAAATGACCACAGTGGGATGGGTGATGGTGAACCTAGTTGCTGGCTCGTGGCCTGTACCTACCACGGCTGCAAAGTAAATGGGCATCAGTGGGTGGCAGGCCAGGAAGAAGTCATATAACCGCACGACGTGCCTGAAGTCAGACAGGACATGCCCAAACCAGGTGATGAGCCAGCTGAGGGCAAAGATGGTCCCCACCTCAGCACTAAAAACAAAGGAAAGCCAGGTGTCAGATCCTGTGGGCCATCCCTTCCCTCTCTCTGGGCCTTCTTTGTCCTCAGTGCTGGTGAGAAGGAAGCATTAAGGAATAGAATTTCTGGAAAATTCAGCTACCAAGGAATTCAGCATCTTCTCCTCAGAAAATACTTAATACAAAGTCTTTAAGGTGTACCATGACACTAACACCCCAACAGGGTCCTGGCTGCTTTATCTCACTGGGTGCTCTCCTAATGGCCAACAAATGTCAACTACAGGAACGAGAAGCAGTTGTTTTCAGAGAACTACGCCATGATTCTCCTTCTGAGTAAGTCTTACCCTTGTGGGGGGCACAGGTACATATTTCCAGGCCTGAAAACATGACCGCATTAATTTTTCAATCAACATGAGACAAATGAAATATCTTAAGATGTAGCTGCCAGGCGTGGTGACTCACGCCTATAATCTCAGCATTTTGGGAGGCCGAAGTGGGCGATAAATCACCTGAGATTGGGAGTTCGAGATCAGCCTGACCAACATGGAGAAACCCCATCTCTATTAAAAAAACAAAATTAGCCTGGTGTGGTGGCACATGCCTGTAATCCCAGCTACTTGGGAGACTGGGGCAGGAGAATCGCTTGAACCTGGAAGGTAGAGGTTGCGGTGAACTGAGATCACGCCATTATACTCCAGCCTGGGCAACGAGCAAATACTCCATCTCAAAGAAAAAAAGGCATAGCCATTACCTTTTAAAATTTTTTTTAAAAAGAGGCATTGGCCAAGAACACATTTCCAACTAAACAGAGAAGAAACAAAACATCACATGGGATTTGCAAAAAACCAGTTCTTCTCTTTGGTACTTGAGAAATAAAACAACCCATTGTCGGCCTTCTCCTTCTCGCCGCTGGATCCCACAGGACTTCGTGTTTCTCTTGTGGCAATCATCTCAACATCTACCTCGGCATACATACCTTATCCACCTCTCCCCACTAGATGTAAACTCAAGGGATGGGATATGTCCCCCAAAGAGCACAGTCCCCAAAAACTGCTCCAAGAACAGAATTATCCAGATTGCTGGTGACTGGAACAACTTGGGAGAACTTAACAAATCCCCCCAAGACAATGAGGAGCCTGCGCTCGGCTTGTGAGGAAGGGTGTGGGTGTGTGTATGCATGCACACACAAATGCGGACACACATGTACCTCTGCATGAAGTCATGGAGCTCTGGATTCACCTGGTCAATGATGGGCATCAGATAGTTTAATATATGCTTGGTGTTGTCCATTGTTGGATCCATAAAATCCCTGGAAGGAGACAATTCAATAAGCCTGGTCACCAAACACTTAGATCAGGGCTAGAGGTGGCAAGGGCTCAAACTCCTAAAAAAAGTTGACCAGAAAATGGGCCAATGAGTTATCCCCAGGACGGCTGAGGAGTGATGCCTGTCCTCTCATGTTCTTCTGTACTGGTACCTGAGGTGGTGGGTAGATAATTTTTCTACCAGGGATGTTGCCAGCCTCTCGCCTACCACCAGCAGAAATGTGACCACAATGTCATGGTAGCCCTGGTAGTAGTGCAGCTGAGGGTTGCGCTCCAAGATGAGGAGGATGATGTCAATCAGTTCTTCCTGGAGCCCTTCTCTCTGTTCTTCTGGCATGCCTGGGGACAGGAACAGAGAGGAGATGCCTTTGAACATACCAAGCAGCCTAGTTAACAAGGAGGTCGAAGAAGGCCAGCAATGGATTTTCAGAGAAAAAAGGAAAATGAATTACAAATAATTTGGCAACGCATATCAGGATCCACTGTTGATACCACCTGGCATACAGGAAAAGGCAGCCGCTAGCTCTCCAGTGGCGGAAGCTGCAGACACCACCTTAACCAAGTCGCTGCAGTTCATACTGCTGGGACACAGTATTTAACTGCAGTATTTCAACTATGGGAGCCGCAGAAGCCTCTGCCTCCCGATGTGATGCACTGACAGAGCTCAGCATCACGTCTGCAGGATTCCTATCAACAGCACACAGACCTACATCTCATGATGAAGAAATATCCAATACACCCAAAGTAAGAGAAATTTCACAAAAATAACTGGCCTCTCATACAGTACAAAGGAACTGTTCCAGATTAAAAATGGCTAAAGAGATATAATGACAGCATGAGAAACGCATAAATCTTTATTTCCTTTTCCAGTGAAGCACATGACTCGAAGAAATGGTGAAATGTGAGTAAAATCTGTGGATTAGTTAACTATTTTTCAGTGTTGTTACTGATGTTGCTCAGTGTACTGTGAATATGAGAGCCTTATATTTAGGAAATATATCCTGAAACATTTAGGGGTTAAAAGGTGTCATGTTTGCAACTTAAATAGTTCAGAGAAAAAGTGTATGTCTATGTGTAAAGTGAAGGAAAGAGAGAAAGCAGCTAAAAAAGCAAATGTAGTAAAATGTGAAAACAAAAGAAAATCTGGGTAAAAAGTATCTGGGGAATTCTTTGTCCTATTTTTACAACTTTTCAGTAAGTATGAAATTATATAAAATAAAAAAATGTTAAAGTTGCATGTTCCCCTTTAAACCAAAGCAAACGTTATGGGAAAAACCGATGCTCTTGATCCAAAGATGTATTATAGCTGGAAACAGGGAAGCCTGTCTTGGGAGTTCTTTCAGAGTCCGGAGCTAGTCCTGCCAGCAGTAAAAATGCCAAGCCTTGGCCTCATGAGCCACGTTAGAAGAATGGCACATGCACAGCTTCCCTACACCATTAGCTTTTAGTTACAAACACATACTCAGAGAAAGCAGCTAATGTAAGGGCCCAAACTAAACTGGACAAAGGATTGCAGGTAAGAGCAAAGCTCACCTCTTGCCTATATTTACCCCACCCCTTCTCAAATAGAAAGCATACCATAAAAGATAAATAAGGAAATGAAGCAAACCCAGGGCTGCTGATAGGTGAAGCAGTGAAAGGAGTGAGAGTAAAAATTAAACCCTGTGTGAATTTTCAGCAGAAGAGCAGTGAGTCAAGCCCAGAAGACCATGAATGGAAAAAGAATATGAAGCCACATGGTAAGTTCAGCCTACAGAAAGAGTATCATAGATACTACATCAATGGAAGAGGAATACAGGGTTCAGAGGGAAAACAGGCTACCTAGGAAAAAATGGGGGCCAGGCACAGTGGCTCTCGCCTCTAATCCCAGCACTGTGGGAGGCCGAGGTATGTGGATCACCTAAGGTCAGGAGTTCGAGACCAGACTGGCCAACATGGTGAAACCCCCTCTCTATTAAAAACATACACACACACAAAATTAGCTGGGCGAGGTGGTGGGCACCTGTTATCCCAGCTACTTGGGAGGCTGATGCAGGAGAACTGCTTGAACCCGGGAGGCGGAGGTTATAGTGAGCTGAGACAGTGCCACTGCACTCCAGCCACATTTCACTCCAGGGCAACAAGAGTGAAACTCTGTCTTTAAAAAAAAAAAGGGGGGGGGGAGGCATCTGTCCTGTGTGATCTCATCCAAACCAGCAGGCTACGAAAAGGGAATGGACTGTGGGCATGTGCTTTTATCAAAACCACGCTGGCAGACTACTGCTACCTGGGGATTGCAAAAGTCTGTCCAGGAAGCAGGAATGCCAGCAGGAAAGAAGCCACTTCAACAACAAAAGCCAGGCCACAGCACAGTCCAGAAGAGGGAGGCAGTGAGCTCAGAGGCTTCTGTTCCCTTTAGCAATTCTTTCTTCACAACCTAAGGTGGAGATGCCAGAGGAAGAAAAATAGGTCATCCATGTGGCGTTTGTTGCCCAGTTCCCTTCACTGTGAAAACTGAGACAATGGTCCTTCTTTTCTTTCTTCCGGAAATGAAGAGGTAATTTTAGGAATATATTCTTTTTTTTGTTTTCTTTGTGTTTATTTATTTTTTATCTATCGCTGCTGAACAAATTAAGGAATATACTCTTACACAAACAGGGAATGGCCTCTCTTCCCTCTAAGGAATCTTAAATATGTATGCACAAGATACCATTATTTTTAAACCTAATTAAGATATTAATCATTCTTGTTGGTGCCCAATTCCACACCAATCTGCTCTTAAACACCAGACTGATAGCTCTAACAATTCTTATTAACTCCTTTTCGTGGCTTCAAGGAAAAACAAAACCTCTTCTCTCATTCACCACCTCTAGGCCAGGAGAAATTATTTTTGGTTCAGGCTTTCACAGTGGGGGTCTGAAAGTGACCAGGCAACAAAAGGATGACTCAGCAAAAGGAGAGTTCTGAAGGTCCCTGAGGAGGCAGGGTCCAGCATACTAGGTCACATGGTATGACCTGGGACAGATACAGTCTTTCCAAATGTGGCAGGACCGCGAGAGCTTCTCACCAGGAGGAAACCGCCGCAACGACCGCCGGACGTCCAGCAACACTTGTTGGTAGTCCTTGCTCATCTGCCGTAGGTTCTTCCCTATTGAGGGAAAAGGAACGTTACTGCAGGAATGTCTGAGAAGCCAGACCAGAAGCAAAACATTCTAGGATGACGCAAAAGGCCTAGAGGACACATGTCAGCTTTCTCCCAAAGAGCAGGATATGACTCAAGATACAACATTTGGCAGGGAATCCCTAGTTTAGTTCCAAACATAATATTTCCTGCAAGTCACAATGACCCTAAGAGAAGGGAGCACAGACTTCCCAGGAGGTAATACAATGGGGTGAGAAGGAGAACAAAGATGTAAGGAGAACAGGCGCCTCGTGCAGAAGGCCACTATGCATCACTGGGAACCTCTCTGAATTTCAAAGTCCACAGCTACAAAATGAGGATATTCCCTTCCAAGGATCAAATAAAATCATGAATGTGGGAACAATACATGACTGAAAAAAACCCTAACACCTATAAAATTGTGGGAGCACTAAGCTGTTTAGAAAGGTATACTGAGACTCACACAAAGAACCACCTAACATCTCTTGACCCAGCAATTCTAAAACTAAGATGTTGCAAAGACGAGACAGTCCTTGTGTTCAGCTGGTAAGTCCAATACAGTGTGAAAGTAAGGAGGCAGTCTCTAGCTGTTATATATATAACAAGTGTACATTTTCCCCAAACAAACCAAGTGCTGTATAATAAGCGTACATTTCCCTCGCAACCCAAATCAAAAGCTAGTAAGGCTGGGCAACACTTCCTCACATGCAGGCTTCATGGTATAAGAAGATGAGGGAAGTTTGGAACCTGGTAGAAGAACATCATCTCAGGATTCAGGGTGTGAATATGGCACTGCCTTAGCCTTCCAACAAAAAGCTGACCGCTCTGAAGCAGCCAATTCCAAGGATAGTAACAAGTGGCAACTCGACACCTACTGGGTGACATCATGACACTGTGAACTTTTTGGTGGCAGAAGTCCTGTTTCAATCATCTCCAGTACCTGGCACACAATCATAGCACAACTAATATTTGCCAACTGAATGAAAGAATCCTCAGCACTTGGCATTTTGCCATGATGGCAGGAAAGCTACAAGGTGAGCTGAGTGAATGACCAGCAGGGTGGATTCACTGTTCTGCAGGACTTTACTGTTTTCAACTGCATTCCAAGGAACTCTTTTTACTACATAGGCCTTGCATATTAGTTAGGTAACTCTTTTCACAGAATTACAGGATTATACAACTCCAAAGGATCTCAGTATTTCCAAATAAAAAGAGGGTGTTTTTTTTTTGAGAGTGTCTCCCTCTGTCGCCCAGGCTGGAGTACACTGGCACAATCTCGGCTCATTGCAACTTCCACCTCCCGGGTTCAAGCGATTCGCCTGCCTCAGCTTCCCTAGCAGCTGGAATTACAGGCATGCGCCAACACACCCAGCTAATTTTTGTATTTTTACTAGAGATGGGGTTTCACCATGTTGGCCAGGCTGGTCTCAAACTCCTAATCTCAAGTGATTCACTTGCCTCAGCCTCCCAAAATGCTACAATTACAGGCGTGAGCCACTGTGCCTGGACAAAAGAGGGTGTTTTTGTGTTTAATTTTACTTTACTTTTAGAGATGGGATCTTGCCATGTTGCCCAGGCTGGCCTCAAACTCCTGGGCTCAAATAATCCTGCCTCAGCCTCCCAAGCAACTAAGACTACAGCGGTACACCACCATGTCTGGCTAACTTTTAACTTTTTGTAGACAGGGTTTTGCAATGTTGCCCATGCTGGCTTCAAATTTCCAGTCTCAAGTGATCCTCCTGCCTCAGCCTCCAACAGTGCTGGAATTACAGGTGTGAGCCACCTTGCCCAGCCACAAAATACACATTTTTTTTTTTTTGAGACGGAGTCTCGCTCTGTCACCCAGGCTGGAGGGCAGTGGCGCAATCTTAGCTTGCTGCAACCTCCACCTCCTGGGTTCAAGTCAAGCAATTCTCTGGCTCAGCCTCCCGAGTAGCTGGGATTACAGGCACCCACCATCATACCTGGCTAATTTTTTTTTTTTTTTTTTTAGTAGAGACGGGGTTTCACCATCTTGACCAGGCTGGTCTTGAACTTCTGACCTCAAGATCCACCCGCCTTGGCCTCCCAAAGTGCTGGGATTACAGGCATAAGCCACGGCGCCCAGCCCAAAATATGCATTTTTAAAAGACACTTGCCAAGCAAGTATGTAGAATAAAGCATACGCATTTTTAATAAACTCACTTGCCTAGGCAATATTTTAATCCCTAATAAAAAAAGAACTTGGCTGGGCATGGTAGCTCACTCCTGTAATCCCCGCACTTTGGGAGGCCGAGGCAGGCGAATCACTTGAGGTCAGGAATTCGAGCCTGATCAACATGGCAAAACCCCGTTTCTACCTAAAATACAAAAATTAGCCAGGGGTGGTAGCGCACATCTGTAATCCCAGCTACTAGGAAGGCTGAGGCAGGAGAATTGCTTGAACCCAGCGGGCAGAGGTTGCAGTAAGCTGAGATTGTGCCATTGCACTCCAGCCTGGGCAACAGAGCGAGATTCCGTCTTAAAATAAATAAATAAGTAAAATAAAACAAATAAAAAAAGAACTCATCCCACTTTTGAATTAAATTCTACTTACCGGTTTGGCCTTATTTTCAGAGTGGGCCCAAGCATTTCCCAAAATACTCTAGATTTATTCATATACCCTTGGTTTGAAAGGACCATAAAAATTAAAGATCCTGGACTTCTTTTCTCCCTGTCTCCTAGATACGCTCCCCTCACAGCCTCCCCGACTCCCCTTACCTGATATAGGAGGTGGGTCATTGGCATTGACATTGAGGAGCTTGGGCCACACTTTTCGTCTGATCTCATCAGTCAGGAGCCCTCCTTCACTGATAGCCATGCGTCTAAGGGCAGCCACATCAGTGGGATCACTGTTCAGAGCCTGGTGTATCTCTGCCACTTTCTTTTTCCTTTTGGCGTTAAAGTCTGAAAACAAGGATAGGGAAGAATTAGGCGTCCATTCAGCACGTGCACGTTTTCTGCCTAGGACTCAATCTCCTTTTTGATGCGAGGTACAGGTAGTATCTCCTCTGAGCTCTAAGACTGCCTGCTGGCATAAAGTCTCATAGCCACATGCACTATCATTTCAGGCCCAGTCTACTGGGCCTCATGGGGGAGGCTTGGAGAGCCCATTATAAAACAGATTTTAAATCGCCAATTTTTAAAAAGAGAGTCTCTTTTATAGGTCTGAACCAAAAATCATAGACACAGACTGGAAATAATTATTAGTTGTTGTTTTTAAGAGACAGTGTCGGCTGGGTGCGGTGGCTCACGCCTGTAATCCCAGAACTTTGGGAGGCCGAGGCAGGCGGATCACAAGGTCAGGAGTTTGAGACCAGCCTGGTCAATATGGTGAACCCCCGTCTCTACTAAAAATACAAAAATTAGCTGGGCATGGTGGTGGCTCAGGAGGCTAAGGCAGAAGAATCACTTAAACCTGGGAGGCGGAGGTTGCAGTGAGCCGAGATCGTGCCATTCCACTCCAGCCTGAGACAGAGTGAGACTCTGTCTCAAAAAAAAAGATAAGTAAAAAAAAAAGATGTGTTAAAATCAGACAGATCTTGGTTCACATCCTGGGTCTGCCACTTATCTGATCCATAATCTTGGGCAGATGACTTCCCTGCTCTGGGCCTCTGGACTGACACCCTCTTGTCAGGATAGTTACCATGGTACACAGTAGACACTTACTAAAATTTAGTTCCTCTCCTCACTCTGAAACAACACGTATTTTACAAATCAACCTACAGATATTTAATTAGTACGTAATATGCAAAGCACTAAGGACATATACTGTGTAACAAGCAAGGAATTATAATTACAGTAAATGTTCAGTAAATTCAGGCATACCTAGCAGTTAGTGTCAATGTTTTCATAAAAGAATGTCTGTTCATTCTTAATTCCCAAACTTCACAGAGCATATACATCTCTTACTGTAACAATTTTTTCCTGTTGTTTAGATAGGAAAAATGCATGTCACCAAAACTCAGTATTACATTGAAAACAAAACCACATGAAAAGGTCTCCTGTTACACATTACTACAACTGGTAAAAACATTAGAATCACATAGAGATTTTTTTTTTTTTGAGATGGTGTCTTACTCTGTCGCCCAGGCTGGAGTGTAGTGGTGCAATCTCAGCTCATTGCAACCTCCCCGTCCCAGGTTCAAGTGATTTTCCTGCCTCAGCCTCCCGAGTAGCTGGGATTACAGGCATGCACCACCACGCTCAGCTAATTTTTTTTTTTTTTTTTGACGGGGTTTCACCATGTTGGCCAGGGTGGTCTCAAACTCCTTACCTCAAGTGATCCACCTGCCTCAGGCTCCCAAAGTGCTGAGATTACAGGCGTGAGCCACCACGCCTGGCCAACACGGAGATGTTTTCAAAACCAAAGTGTCAAAGGGTACTTGGGTTTCCAGTGTGGCTGGTGGGGTGAGAGGCTGTGACACTGCATACAAAGGAACTGTTTCTTAAAAACCGTAATAAGTAATGTTTTAAGCATCTTACATCCTTATGCGATAGTCTGTTATTCATAGGCATTTTGCCATGTTTAAACTGCTTTTTAGGGCTGGTCCCCCATGTGGTGCTGTTTACAACTCATTCATCACAATCAGATTTCTTTGTTCCTTTTCCACTCTCACTGCTTTACTTGACTAGCCTTCAAATAAATAAATAAATACATAAATAAATAAATAAACAAATAACTTTTTAAGGAAATTGGTTGGGAATTTGTGGTTTTCACAATTTTTTTCTATCATATTTCTATCATATTTTTCTATGTGAAATAACAGAGTATTGCTTTTTGTCCTTTTGGCTAAGATCAGGGGGGATAAAGGAGTAAAAGGCTCTGAGAGTTTGCATACAGAATGTCTGCTTTTAGGGACGACTTGCTGAAGTTTAAATGGATGATGCCTGTATTTCGGTTCTTTCTGGTTGTCGGTACCATTGAGAAAATATGTCAAAAACACAAGAAACATTACACAAGACAACACCAAATGTCACAAGGCAGTAGACTATAATTGTCAAAAAAGGCGCGTGCAGACAATAATGACCAAGAGCTCAGACACTACAGTGGTCAGGGCCAAGCTAACCTGAGAACTGTACCTTAAAAAGGAAGGGGAGCAAAACTCTCTTGACATGCTTAACTGTGATGTTTAACGGACATCCTTGCAGTGCAAGACAACCTTTTTAAAATAAATTCTCGGCCGGGGACAGTGGTTCACGTCTGTAACCCCAGCACTTTGCGGGGCCAAGGCAGGCAGATCGCCTGAGGTCAGGAGTTTGAGACCAGCCTGGCCAACATGGTGAAACCCTGTCTCTACTTTAAAAATACAAAAAAATAGCCAGGCATGGTGGCGGGTGCCTGTGGTCCCAACTAGTCGGAGGCTGAGGCAGGAGAATCACTTGAACCCGCAAGGTGGAGGTTATAGTGAGCCGAGATAGCGTCACTTCACTTCAGCCTGAGCGTCAGAGAAAGACTTTGTCTCAATCAATCAATCAATCAATACATTCTCTCGGCTTCAGACCCACCTATCTTTGGTCTCTTAAGTTAAATCCAAAGCAGCACCCATCACATCTGCCTTTTCTTCACTTTTGTCTCCCATTGCTTCTGGATACCTTCTTCCTTTTCCTGCAAAGCCTATTCTGCTGGAGTGGAAAAGTCCAACGCCTTGAGACCAGGATCTTGCTCAGTCACCCAAGATGGACTGCAGTGGCACAATCATGGCTCACTGCAGCCTCAACCATATGTATATAGTTTAAATAAATCAGTAAATCAATAAATTCTCTCTTAATGATGGTTCAAGCCTCACCACTTGATTAGGAGAATCAGCATAACCTGTAGGATCTTACTTGGAATTGAATTCTGTATTGTAATTTTGTTCCTGTTCATTTTTAAATTTTATTTTTGTTTCACTGGAAAGATGATGCTCAGTTTTACATGTTAAAAGTGTAGGAGCAAAAGGCCAGGTGCAGTGGCTCACACCTGTAATCCCAGCACTTTGGGAGGCCGAGGCAGGTGGATCACGAAATCAGGCGTTCGAGACCAGCCTGACCAACATGGTGAAAACCCCATCTCTAATCAAAATACAAAAATTAGCCTGGCCTGGTGGCGCATGCCTGTAATCCCAGCTACTCAGGAGGCTGAGGCAGGAGAATTGCTTGAACCCCGGTGGCGGAGGTTAGAGTGAGCCAAGATCGCACCACTGTGCTCCAGCCTGGGAAGCATAGTGAGATCCATCTCAAAAACAAACAAACAAACAAAAGTGTATGAGTTAAGGGAGCCAGGTACAATGGCTCACGCCTGTAATCCCAGTGCTGTGGAGGGCCGCAGTGTGAGAATCACTTGAGCCCACAAGATCGAGAACAGCCTGGGCAACAAAGTGAGACCCTGTCTCTACAAAAAGTACGAAAAGTTAGCCAGGCATGGTGGTCCCAGCTACTTAGGAGGCTGGGGCGAGAGGATCACTTGAGCCCAGGAGCATAAGGCCGCAATGAGCTATGATAGCACTGCTGCACTTCAGCCTAGGTGACAGAGCAAGACCCTATTATCAAGGCACTGGACTTTTCCACTCCAGCAGAATGGGCTTGGCAGGAAAAGGAGGAAGGTATCCTGGTGACCTGTCTCTAAAAACAAAAACAAGGCCGGGCACGGTGGCTCACGCCTGTAATCCCAGCACTTTGGGAGGCCGAGGCGGACAGATCACCTGAGATCAGGAGTTCGAGACCAGCCTGACCAACACGGAGAGACCCCACCCCTACTAAAAATACAAAATTAGCCGGGCATGGTGGCGCAGGCCGGTAATCCCAGCTACTCAGGAGGCTGAAGTAGGAGAATTGCTTGAACCCAGAGGACAGAGGTTGCAGTGAGCTGAGATCGCAGAACCCACCATTGCACTCCAGCCTGGGCAACAAGAGCAAAACTCCATTTCAAAACAACAACAACAACAACAGGCCAGGCGCAGTGGCTCACGCCTGTAATCCTAGCACCGTGGGAGGCCGAGGCGGGCAGATCACCTGAGGTCGGCAGTTGGAGGCCAGCCTGAACAACATGGAGAAACCCCATCTCTACTAGAAGTACAAAAAATTATCTGGGCATGGTGGCACATGCTTGTAATCCCAGCTACTCGGGAGACTGAGACAGGAGAATTGCTTGAACCTGGGAGGCAGAGGTTGCAGTGAGCCCAGACGATGACATATGCCACTGCACTCTAGCCTAGGCAACAAGAGCAAAACTCTGTCTCAAACAAACAAACAAAAAAACCAAAAGCAGCCAGGGACTGTGGCTCATGCCTATAATCCTACCCCCAGCCCCTTTTTTTTTTTTGAGACAGAGTCTCGCCCTGTCACCCAGGCTGGAGTGCAGAGACACAATCTCGGCTTACTGCAACCTCCACCTCCCAGGTTCAAGTGATTCTACTGCCTCAGCCTCCTGAGTAGCTGGGATTACAGGCGTGCGCCACCATGCCTGGCTAATTTTTTCTTTTCTTTTTTGTATTTTTAGTAGAGACAGGGTTTCACCATGTTGGTCAGGCTAGTCTCGAACTTCTGACTTGGTGACCTGTAAGTCTCAGCCTCCCAAAGTACTGGGATTACAGGCGTGAACCACCACACCCAGCCTATCCCAGCACTTCAGGAGGCCGAGGCAGGTGGATCACTGAGGTCAGGAGATTTGAGACCAGCCTGGCCAACATGGTGAAACACCATCTCTATTAAAAATACAAAAATTAGGCCAGGCGCAGTGGCTCACACCTGTAATCCCAGCACTTTGGGAGGCCGAGGCGGGCGGATCATGAGGTCAGGAGATCAAGACCATCCTGGCTATCATGGTGAAACCTCATCTTTACTAGAAAAATACAAAAAAATTAGCCAGGCGTGGTGGCGGGCGCCTGTAGTCCCAGCTATTCGGGAGGCTGAGGCAGGAGAACAGAGTGAACCTGGGAGGCGGAGCTTGCAGTGAGCCAAGATTGCACCACTGCACTCCAGCCTGGGGCACAGAGCGAGACTCTGTCTCAAAAAAAAAAAATTAGCTGGGCATGGTGGCAGTCACCTGTAATCTCAGCTACTCAGGAGGCTGAGGCAAGAGAATCGCTTAAACCTGGGAGGTGGGGAATGCAGTGAGCCGAGATCATGCCACTGTACTCCAGCATGGGTGACAAGAGCAAAACTCTGTCTCAAAAAAAAAAGGCAAAAAGAACATGGATTCACCTGCTTATATAAGAAAAAAGGGGGAAAAAAAAGTACGAGTTGCCTTGGTACAATAAAACTAAATATGTATACACATAAAGGAAAGGAAGGACATTCAGGGCCTGGGATGAAGGGTACAGAAGAAGGGCCCGGAGATACGGCCCTTCCATTTGACAGTAAATAGACTAATGCAAAAACATTTATGTAGTATATATTAGACGCAAGGCACCAGAGTTCATGTGAAGTGGAAGATATCACCAGAAGGCAGGGTAGATTTTAGAAAGGACTAACATCAGAAGGTACATTAGATTTTAGAAGGGACACTAAGCAGCTTCCCTAGCAATGTTCTAGTCTGAGACTATAGTCTACAAACTGTTTCCATGACAAAGCTGTACATTATTATTATTATTTTATTTTAATTAATTTATTTTTTTTGCAACAGAGTCTTGCTTTGTATCCCAGGCTGGAGTGCAGTGGAGCAATCTTGGCTCACTGGAACCTCTGTCTCTCGGGTTCAAATGATTATCGGGCCTCAGCCTCCCAGGTAGCCAGGATTGTAGGCGCATGCTGCCACCACGCCTGGCTAATTTTTTTGTGTTTTAGTAGAGATGGGGTTTCACCATGCCAGGCTGGTCTTAAACTCCTGACCTCAAGTGATCTGCCTGCCTCAGCCTCCCAAAGTGCTGAGATTATAGACATGAGCCATCACATCCAGCCCATTATTAACATAAATTAAAGTTGGTACTAGTAAGTCACAGGTGAGCTACCTATGAGACCTGAAACATAAAAACCACATAAACAGAGGCACTAACTGGTTTGGAGTCATGTGCAATTGGAGGTGCAGACAGAAAGATAATACAAGTGACTTTTCACCTCGGTAAATCTGCCCTCCTGGCTTCACTGCTGTTTCCTGGTAACCTAGTCGGGTGACCATTTGTTCTCATTTGTCTGAGATCTTCCTGGTTTATACCTAGAGTACTGGCAAATTGTTCACAGCAAACCCTTTTTGCTCCCTGTACTTTCAAATATGTCCCAGTTTGGATGCCAAATTAAATGGTTACCGTACCTAGAAATCATTAAAAATAAAACCCCTTCTGGGCACGCCTGTAATCCCAGTACTTTGGGAGGCCGAGGTGGGCAGATTACCTGAGGTCTGGAGATCCAGATCAGCCTGACCAACATGTTGAAACTCTGTCTCTACTAAAAATATAAAAATTAGCCAAGTGTGGTGGTGCACGCTTATAGTCCCAGCTACTCAGGAGGCTGAGGCAGGAGAATCGCTTGAATCCGGGAGGCAGAGGTTACAGTGTGCCGCGATCGCGCCACTCTACTCCAGACTGGGCAACAGAGTGAGACTCTGTCTCATAAAATAAATAAATAAAAAATAAAATAAAATAGGCTGGTGGCTCATGCCCGTAATCCTAGCACTTTGGGAGGTCGAGGCAGGCAGATCACCTGAGGTCAGGTGTTCCGAGACCAGCCTGATCAACATGGCAAAACCCTGTCTCTACTAAAAATACAAAATTAGCCAGGTGTAGTGGCGGGTGCCTGTAATCCCAGTTACTTGGGAGGCTGAGGCAGGAGAATCGCTTGAACCCAGGAGGTGGAGGTTACAATGAGCTGAGATCGTGCCATTGCACTCCAGCCTCGGCAACAAGAGCAAAACTCTGTCTCAAAAAAATAAATAAATAAAATAGAAATAAAAATAAAATAAAATAAAAAGCACTGCCGGCATGGTTTTTAGTTGAGACGGGGCTCATGCCTATAATCCCAGCACTTTAGGAAGCCAAGGTAGTCGGATTGCTTGACCCCAGTATTTGGAGAGCAACCAGCCTGCGCAACATGGCAAAACCTTGTCTCTACAAAAAATAGCTGGGTGTGACAGCGTGCACCTGTAATTCCAGCTGCTTAAGAGGCAGAGGCGGGTTGTAGTGAGGCATGATTGTGCCACTGCACTCCAGCCTGGGTGACGGAGTAAGGCTCTGTCTCAAAAACAAACAAAAATCTCCAGTTTCTTCTGTCAGCATAGCACCTAGTCAATTGTTCATGAGATGTGTCAAGCTCTTGACTCAGGTGTCTCCTTCCACCCATTCATCCGCCTGCCCATTTGTCCAGGCATTCTTCAGTCTGTCACTTAATGAGTGTCTACTTGTACTAAGTAAGCACTGTACTGGGTATAAAAAAGATGAACTACTCCCTCCCAGCCCTTGAAGGGCTTACAGCAGGGACACAAACAATTATTATATATAATAGAATCTGAGGGATTATGAAAATCCAGAGGAAAGAATGACTATTTCTTTGTTTTTTTTTTTTGAGATGGAGTTACGCTCTTGTTGCCCAGGCTGGAGTGCAGTGGCACAAATCTCGGTTCACCGCAACCTCCGCCTCCTGGGTCCGAGCAATTTTCCTGCCTCGGCCTCCAGAGTAGCTGGGATTACAGGCATTCACCACCATGCCTGGCTAATTTTTTGTACTTTTAGTAGAGACAGGGTTTTGTCATGTTGGTCAGGCTGGTCTCGAAATCCTGACCTCAGGGGATCCGCCTGCCTCGGCCTCCCAAAGTGCTGGGATTACAGGAGTGAGCTACCGTGCCCGGCCAAGAATGACTACTTCTAAAGCAGTCAGGAAAGGCTTCACCAAGAACATATTCTGGATCCTTCTCTTCAATTTTTTTTTTTTTTTTTTTTTTTGAGATGGAGTTTCACTCTTGTTGCCCAGGCTGGAGTGCAGTGGCGCGATCTCGGCTCACTGCAACCTCCGCATCCCAGGTTCAAGCGATTCTCCTGCCTCAGCCTCCCGAGTAGCTGGGATTACAGGCATGCGCCACCACACCTGGCTAATTTTGTATTTTTGGTAGAGATGGGGTTTCTCCATGTTGGTCAGGTTGGTCTCAAACTCCCAACCTCAGGTAATCCACCCACCTCGACCTCCCAAAGTGTTAGGATTACAGGTGTGAGCCACCGCATCTGGCCCTTCTTTTTAATTTTTATTTATTTATTTAGACAGGGTCTCACTCTGTTGCCCTGGCTGGAGTACAGTGGCATAATCACAGCTCATTGCAGCCTCAACCTCTAGGGCTCGAGCGATCCTCCCACCTCAGACTTCTGTGCCACCATGCCTAATTTTAAAAATTTTTTTTATAGAGGTGGGGTCTCACTGATCTTGAACTCCTAGGCTCAAGCAATCCTCCTGCCTCAACCTCCCAAAGTGCTAGGATTACAGATGTGAGCCACCACACTGGGCTCTGGTACCTTCTTAAAGAAAATTTTGCCAAAGGGAAGAGTGTGTTAAGGGAAAACTACCCCAGGCAGAAGAAAATAGTTATATGCAAAGACCTTGTCACATGAAAGAAACACCATGTCCAGGAAACAAAGAGTTCTAAGACGCTGAAGTGCCAGGTAAAGGGAGAGAACGGAAGCAGGTAGCACCGCAGTAAGAGGCTGGGCTGGATTCATCCCGCAAAGGAGTCTGGGTTTATCCTGCACTCAGGAGGAACACAGGGAGGGATTTTACTTTGGGCCTGAGGGCCATCCTTTGGAAGACCAGGCTATATGTTTTCAAGAGGGGTCAAAAACACACAGGAAACAGAGAAGACTTTTTATATAACATTGGTGGAGGCAAAACCTGAGAAGAATTTAATTTCCAACAAAGAGAAAAAAATCTAACATATTTAATTTTTTTTAACTTGGGAGTACCCCTGCACTTTCCACACATCACAAATTGACAGCACTTGAGCGGCAATACTGAATACTGCTTGAGGGAAGCTGACATTCAGAAATCTTGTTAACCTATTTGCTAAGAGTATGATAATTTTTCTTCAGTTTGTTTAGACATACATCCACCTCACCTCTCTTTCTAAATGTTATTTGGCAATCTGGGGGAAAGGAAATCTTGTATCTTGGGGGGAAAAACACTATGCAGTCAACTGAATTTCCATGAGGTTTTGACAAACCATTTGCCAGAATGTCACTTAATTCTGAACTCAAATCCTCAAATCATACCTCCCATAACTCATTTCTCTTAAGATTCTGTTCCAATATTTTTTTTTTTTTTTTTTTTTTTTTTTGGAGGCAGGGTCTTACTCTGTCACCCAGGCTGGAGTACAGTGGCACGATCGTGGCTCACTGCAGCCTTGACCTCCTGGGCTCAAGTGATCCTCCTGCCTCAGCCTCCCAGGTAGCTGGGACCACAGACGGGCTCCATCTGGCCCAGCTACTGTGTGTGTGTGTGTGTGTGTGTATATATATATTTTTTTTTTGGTAGAGAAAAAAAATGTTGCCCAGGCTGATCTTGAACTCCTGGATTCTAGTGATCCACCCACCTCCATCTCCCAAAGTGCTGGGATTACAGGCGTTGAGCCACCATACCTGGCCTCCAATTCTATTTTTAATACTGCATTTCAAAATTTACTTACTATTTCAAAATTTTTGGCACTCTGTGGGAATGCAACAAATACATGCAGAATATAATAAGTGATTTAGTTTATTGTTCCTCTGGAAAAAACTGGCTTGCAGTAAATGACATTATTTTTCCCATACTATTAAGATGATGCTCACTGCAGAACTCTCTAAACAGATGTGCAGACTCTTTGGCCTATTTGTAAAACTACCGGTGTTTCCCGAGTAGGATGCTGCCCCAGTGTGGATTTCGACTGCTGTTTTTTTCAGGCCCCAACACCACCTTCCTCAACCCCACACCCTAGTGATTAAATGTCAGTGGCCAATGGAGAAAGCACTCCCACGTGTGCCACTCTGACAAATACTTTAGTCCAACTAAATGTATAGATTTTCATTGTGACATAAAAAGGGAAGAGGAAACAGAAAACTCAAGTGAGCAAAAGATGTATGAATTACAGAGTGAGATCAACTGCTAGATGACACAGGGAGGGAGGTTAGCAGCATCTCCACTGAAAAACAAATTCACAGACATCCTGTTTATTTCCGAAAGAGAAACACCATAGAGCTATTCTTGGCATGTTCAGGAAAAGATTAAAATAAATGCTTATTATGTATTGTATTTCAAGATAAACTTTATAGATTTAGAGCAGGACACACATTTCTGGACTTGAGAATGCCATATCTGGCTTGGAATAAAAGCCCACATTTCATCTAGAGGTAGAATGTATGCCATTCTAATCTCCCTCAATCCTTTCTTCTCCAATTTCTTTATTGCCCCATTTACAAGAGACTGCACTATTATTCCAAAGCCGAAACCTTCCAAATTCCTTTATAGTAGAGGTCTTGGCTATCATAACCATGATGGAACGAAATGACTGTCCTACAGCTGGCTGCAAAATATAAGACTGCTATAAATAAATCCCTGATGCCTGAAAAGTAATTCATTCGACAGAGGAAGATAGGTATGACTTTGGCCTACTCTTCATTAGAATGCTTATTTTTATTTATTTATTGATAAAGAGTGCAAAGCAGACTTCATTTGAGGGGTACCACAGCAACAGGTATAGAAACAACTGCAACAGGGTCTTGTAGTCAGGGAGGGAGATCAGACTCAACTCCCTAAAATGCTAATTTTAACAATGGGACACTTTAACTGAACTGTTGTTCTTTTTTTTGAGACGGAGTCTCGCTTTGCCGCCCAGGCTGGAGTGCAGTGGCGCGATCTGGCTCACTGCAAGCTCCGCCTCCTGGGCTCACACCATTCTCCTGCCTCAGCCTCAGAGTAGCTGGGACTACAGGCGCGCAACACCACACCGGCTAATTTCTTGTATTTTTAGTAGAGACAAGGTTTCACCGTGTTAGCCAGGAGGATGGTCTCGATCTCCTGACCTCATGATCTGCCCGCCTCGGCCTCCCAAAGTGCTGGGATTACAGGCGTGAGCCACCGCGCCCGGCCTGAACTGTTGTTCTTAATGGTTCAGATAAAGATGACACAACCCACTACTGTCTTAAATTTCTCCCAACTCTGGCTACAGAATCCAGGTAAAGATTTCTGCCTCCTCAGAGTAATAGGCATGTCCAAAGTCACCTGGATTAGAGCACTAAATAACAACTAAAGATGACCACTATCCATGCCTCCTCTACAAGTTTTTTCATGTATTTTTTTCATATCACCAAAACAAATATTAACTTGGATCAACTAATTTATATAATGGAATCTCGTGTGAGAGTACAAAATTCCATACTGATTATTTGGTTTAAGCTTGCATTATCATAAAAGCTTTACAGTCTTTAAATTGAAGTTAAGCTCACATTAAGCAATGGATAGTCTTAAAACAATGGAGGGTTGGGGACGTATTGTGTGGAGGGAGGGAGACAGACATCCCCCTACACCCGCCCACAACTCCTGACATTGACATTGGAAATTAACTTAAAAATTCATGCCTGTAGTCCCAGCTACTCAGGAGGCTGAGGTGGGAGGATCACTTAAGTCCAGGAGTTGGGAGGTGACAGTGAGCTTTGACTGTGACACTGCACTCCAGCCCAGGTGACAGAGCAAGATCCCATCTCTCAAAAAAAAAAAAAAAAAAATGCTTTAACTCCATGTCTCTACCAGAAGACCACAGCAGGAGAGGAAAACCTTATTTCAGTCTGGGTAAGAGTCCTATTAAACACAAAATAAAACAAAGTAGCCTCTGTTTTTGGAGGTCTTAACTAGTAGTTTCTACAAAACAGTATCCAAATTAGCAAAGATTCTGTTAACTACCTGGAACATAAAGCAGGTTATAAAGACTTAAGAATGTTTCACCCCTATAATGGAAAAAAACAGTCTAGTGAGTAAACCAATCTGATCATAAATGCTACAAAAGACGGATAGCACTAGGAACTTTGCCAACAATACTCTGATATGATTAAAAAACAAAACAGTAACAAAACAAAAAACCTCATTTTAAATTTGTCCCATTCATCCAGAGAAGCAAAATCAAGGAAACTAGAGGCGGTAAAGTCTTGCAACAGACACACAGCTGCACTGCCAACAGGTCACGAGACCCATGCTGCCTAGGGCATTGACTATTATGCCATAAGGACAGACATCACACAAACACCAGTAATGAAAGGGTTACGGTGCCAAAGGGTTCAGAGCTCCACTTCCATTCAGTATCAGAACATGAGAAAAAGAGAAAAAACAGAAAATGAGCCCAAATAAAATATAAAATAAAATATGAAAACCAGCAGCTTCCTCAAAATACGTGGGCTGAATAACGTGTTTGGCTCTGTTATGGGTACCATCCATCAGAGGACTGGAAATGGGGAAAGTCACCTTAGTCTTCCTCAAGGAAAAAAGATTATTTAACTTGGTTCACGGCATAATTTTAACTGTCATGTATTTATTGAAAAACATTTGAGAACATAATGTGCAACAAAAACATGAGTTCACAGAAATGGTCCAAACTAAGAGTATAAAAATAGAATCGCTTTGTATACAATAATTTACTCATTATTGAGATAGGGTCTCCATCTGTCACCCAGGCTGGAGTGCAGTGGCGCAAATCATAGAGTAGCCTCCAAGTCCTGGGTTCAAGCGATCCTCCCGCCTCAGCCTCCTGAGTCGTTGGGATCACAGGCTCGAGCCTCCACATCCGGCTTTTTAAAAAAAACTTTTTGTAGAGATGAGACCTCGCTATGTTTCCCAGCCTGACCTCGAAATCCTGGCCTCAATCGATCCTCCAACCACGGCCTCTCAAAGCGCTGGGATTACAGGCGCGAGCCGTAGCGCCAGGTCGCTTTTACACAACTAAACAACATTAAAATAGGTGGCAGAAGACAGAAAGTCGATTCGTGGTTGCCAGGCTTCGTGAATACTGGAGAATGGGGAGTGCCTGCTAATGGGTAAGGGTTTCATTTCGGAATCAGACAGCTGCGATGGCTGCACAACTTTGTGACTGTGCTAAGAATCACTGAACTGTGCACCTTAAAGGGAGAATTGTATGGTAATTAAATCGGCGGTACGCGGACAGCGCGTCAATCAAGCCGGCGACAGTGAATGAAGTTCGGGAGAGCTGCTTTCCCTCGGGGAGGCGGCTCCGTGAGTCTGCGGACGTGGCGGAAGCCTGGGACAGGGTGGGCCTGCCCACGCTCGGGGAGTCCCGGTCCTCTCCAGACGGAAGAAAGCCGGGGCTCGGAGCTCCCGCCCGCTCTTCTGCCTGGGGACGCTACTCTGCCGCCAGGCTCCCTCGGGTCAGCTCGGCACCCGCCCGAGCCCCCCAGTTCCAGGCCCTCTCCCCATCAGACGTGCCCCGGGCCCTCCGCCTCTTCCTCTCCCGCCGCCCGGAACCCCGCCGCAGCCCCGGGTCGCCAGCCCGCGCCCCTCCGGCACCGCCTCCGCCACCAGCTGCCACTGCCCCCTGGGCCGCCCTCGCAGGCCGCTCCCGGCGCCCTGGTCGGCTTCCGTACCTGCCTTCTCCGCGCCGCCGTCCCAGTGGCTGGAGTTGGGGCCGTCGCCCTGCGCACTCCGGAGGGCCATGCCCCGGGGGCCCGGGCCCCCACCCGAGCCCCGGCTGGTGGCGGAGCCGGGAGAAAACGCGGCTCCGACCGCGGGACGTAGCGCCCGCTCGGCATCGGCAGGCTCCGCTCGGTCGGCCAGCGGCGCGCAGGCGCGAAGGCCCCCCGCTGGCCCCGCCCCGCGCCGGCACGTGACCCTGCGCTACGCCTGGCCGCGGAAGGAGCGCAGTGAGCGCTCTGAGCAGTTAGTTTCCTCTGCGCTGTAGGCTCTACGGTGTAGAGTGTGGCGCTCTTAAGCGAGTGTACTCAAGACCAGCTGTCATTTCCTTTGCTTCTTTTATCTGTTAAATAGTATAGATGATAATAAAAATATTGAACTCACAGGGTTATTGAGAGTGTTTAGAACATTACCAAGCATATAGTAAATACTCCACAATTATGACCAATTTTTGCTTACCAAGGATTTTTATTTTTTTTACCTCCTGTCTCATCTCCCCACACGAACTCCTGTCATCAGTTCTTGGGTACTTGGGGATCTAGCAGGTTCATCTCATACGGGTCCGCAGGTTATGCACTGCACAAGGCCTGGGAGCGCCATTCACGTAGACGTTCATGTGAACAGTGCCCCGCTTACGTTGTGCAAAATAGTGACCACTCATCTAAAGTAGCTCTCTGGCTTACCAGGTCTGATTTCCTTCTCGTCTCCAGTGACATTCCTTTCTTTCCAGTTGGACATCCATTTCTTTACTTATATCCCTGATACGGTGATTGTGGACTCCCGAATTTCTAGTACTAGCTGTTTATGCTGAAGTTCTCATAATTACAGTTGCTTGATGACTCTCTTCCACCTCCCACCCCCAACCACAACAGTTCTTTATTATCCTGAGACCTCCAACCCATGAAACTCCTGACCTCGTGATCCACCCGCCTCAGCCTTCCAAAGTGCTGGGATTACAGGCAGCCACCGCGCACAGCCAAATTTTACAGTTTTATTCATAAATCTAGTAAATTATATCACTTATTTGGTCCCATTAATAAACTTAGCTAATTAAAATCTTTGAACATTTGAAACTGCATTTATAAATTTAATTCATTTTCTTTTATAAGTATCACAGTTTTGTCTAGCAAAGCCTTTCAAGTCCTTGTGTAATTTTGTAAATATAATAAATTTATAAGAATATTGAGTCATGAGTACTTTTAAATGTGTCAATACAAATGAGATTTCATCTTAAAATCAAAAGTCTAAATCTATTATTCAAATACATATTTGTAATTAGTACAAGAATAATCTGTTAGAATTCTCAAAATTATCTCTTTTTTTTTTGAGACAGAGTCTCACTCTGTCACCCAGGCTGGAGTGCAATAGTGATCATAGCTCACTGCAGCCTCAAGCTCCTGGGCTCAAGCTATCATCCTGTTGCAGCCTCCTGAGTAGCTAAGACTACCATGCCTGGCTAATTTTTTTAGTTTTTATAGAGGGGGTGGGGAATCTCGCTATGTTGCCCAGGCTGGTCTCAAACTCCTGGCCTCAAGGGATCCTCCTGCCTTGGCCTCCCAAAGCTCTGGGATTACAGGCATGAGTCACAGTGCCAAGCTCTTGAAATTATCTTAAACATTATAAGAATTTAAAGTATCACATTTACACAAACGCCTTAATGCAAAATTAACACTAGAAGTTTGAAAACATTTCTAGTCTTTGTTCTAAGTCATCTTTGAGACCTGGCACGATGGCTCATGCCTGTAATCCCAGCACTTTGGGAGGCCAAGGCCCACAGATCACTTGAGGTCCGGAGTTCAAGACCAGCCTCGCCAACATGGTGAAACCCCGTCTCTACTAAAAATACAAAAATTAGCTGGGCATGGTGGCGCTTGCCTGTAATCCCAGCTACCTGGGAGGCTGAGGAAGGAGAATTGCTTGAACCTGGAAGGCAGAGGTTTCAGTGAGCCAAGACTGTGCCACTGCACTCCAGCCTAAGAGACAGAGTGAGACTCCATCTCAAAAAAAAAAAAAAAAAAAAAAGAATGAAATGAAATAAATCATCATTGAGGTTAAAAGACACTTAGTGCCCATTGAAGGAAGAATTAAGTGATTCCAATTTAAGAGTAACCTGTTCAAGCAATTTGAGGTATTTATTCCCTTCTCAGTTTACTGCGCTGGCCATCCAGTCAGCTGGATTCTTGTTTTTGGTAGTGACTGAACAGTGACCCCCACCCCATTCCCACCACCACAACTCTAGGACTAAACAGTTATGTGGTCATTGCGAAGCTTGGGCCCCTCTCACCCTGTGTTAAAAAGAAAGGAAGTGGCTGGTTCTCAGGGAAAAGGGAGAGATGCTCAAGCTAATGTCAAGTGCTCAGCAGGGTGAAGGAAGAGGTGTGCCTGTTGAGATACTCAGCTCCTGTTCTGGACTGGTACTCTACCTTCTGGGCAGCACATTGCCTAACTACACTCCATCAGCATGGAGCTCTAAATGACAGTCATTTTCTTCATAATCTCCCATGCCTACTCTTTTTGAAAGGAGTTCCATGTGTCGGGCAAGAATTTTCAAAATTTTCCTGGACTAATAGAAAACAGCCTGTCAGGCTATGATCTGAGCATTGTGACGGTGCCCTGCGGCCTGGGCTTGGAGACCACAGGGCAGCCAGAGCCTGCCAGGTTGGCCTGCCACGGGGCCCAGGACACCAGGAAGCACAGACATCTTGGAAGACTCAGAATCACAAACATGGAGAATATTGAACTCGTTTGTTTGGTCAACAAATTGTCTTAACTCTAGATCAGACCTTTCCTGGGACCCAGTGCAGTTTCATTCTCTACTCTCCAGGACAGCTCAGGCTGGCAGAGGAGAGGGACTCTTAACATAGAAGGCATGACAAGTTCTAGGAAAGGAGAAGGAAGCTTAGAGGGTTGTGGAAGCTCAAACAGGGGCACGAACCACACAATGGGGCAGGAGAGGGTGATGAGGAAGTTTGCTGGGTAGGTAACCTCCAAGCTGTTTATCAAGGGATGGGTACGAGTCAGTCAGTCAATGATGTAAGGAAGAGCATCCTAGGTCAAGAAAACAGCACAGGCACTGGAATGGAGCTAAGAGAAAGCAAATCATACATTAGAAACAGGGAGTGATTTAATGTTCTTATAGTATGGTATGAAAGAGAAAGTGAGGTGAGGGCAGAGAAGTGTACAAGGGCGGGTCAGGCAGGGCCTCTTGAGTCATATTTGAATTTGGACTGGATGGAGCCAGTAGGGTAGAACTACAGTATTTTAGCATTTTAATCTTCACTTACAATGTGAGAATCACACCTACTTATCCATTAACAAATGTTTATGGAGCACCAAAGCCATGTCAGGCTGTGAGCTAGGACATAGAGTGACAGGTGAATTGCTCACCTTTCAACTGGGAAGAGAGACAAGTAGAGCCAGGTGAAAATATATCAGACAGGCTACAGCCTAGAAGTCTGGGAGAACATGGAAAATTCCAGAAACAAAAAGAGAACAGCAGAATTCTAAGATGGTCCCCAAGATTCCCACCAATGGTGTGCATGGTACGCATGTGTGGACAGAAATTCCCCTCGAGCGTGTGCAATACTTGTGAATATGACAGGGTTTCACTCTCATGATTGGGTTATGTTACATGGCAAAGATGAAGGGATTTTGCAGATATAATGAGGATCCCTAATCAGTTGTCTTTGAAGTAACTGAAAGGGAAATTGACCTGGGTGAACCTGATCAAGTTGAGTCCTTTAAAAGAGGTTCCAGAGGCTGGGTGCAATGGCTCACGCCTGTAATCCCAGCACTTTGGGAGGCCGAGGCAGGTGGATTACTTAAGGTCAGGAGTTTGAGACGGGCCTGACCAACATGGTGAAACCCCGTCTCTACTAAAAATACAAAAATTAGCCAGGCGTGGTGGCCCACACCTATAGTCTCAGCTACTTGGGAGGCTGAGGCAGGAGAATTGCTTGAACCTGGGAGGTGGAGGTTGCAGTGAGCCAAGATCATGCCACCGCGTTCCAGCGTGGGTGGCAGAGTGAGACGCTATCTTAAAAACAACAACAACAACAACAAACAAACAAACAAAAAACATAAAAGAGCCTCCAGGCCTTCCCTGAAAGATATTCAAAGCAGCACAGATGCTCTCCTATTGGCTGTTAAGCAGCCACATGGCAGAGAATGGCAGGCAGCCTCTAGGAGCACAGGGCTTCAGTCCTACACCATAAGGAACTGAATTCAGCAACAGTGAGTGACGTTGGAAGAGGATTGCAAGCCTAAGTTGAAATCACAGCCCTGGCCAATACTTGAATTTCATCCCAATGAGACCCTGAACAAAGGACTCAGCTGACCCACACTTGGACACCTGACCCACGGAGACTGAGATAATTAATTTGTGTCATTTAAGCTGCTAAATTTTTATTAATAGTATTTTGTTACACAACCAAGTGATTGAAAATCCCACCAAAACAAGTTCCCAAGAGGAGGATTTTTTGGCTTCCGTAATTAAAAAGTTATCACCCCTCTGCATAGCCTCTTTCCATCGCTCATCTCCTTACCTCTTCATGTTGAATACATCCTCCAACAGGTTTTGGGGTCCTAGCATGACTCTGGTGGCTGCAGATGTCACATACTTCCCGGTCTTACTCTGTGAAATAGAGCAACTGCCATTGTCCCAGCATTTCCAAGCAAAGTTTTGCAGTGTCTCACTGGCTCTGACCCAGTCACCAATCAGTCACTGTGGCCAGAAGAATGCCATCAGCTCATTGGCTAGGCCTGTTTCATGCTCCACCACTGAGCATGGGGCTGAGTCGGAAAGATATGGAAAAGTTAATGTTTACGATTGACCTAGGATTTATAGTACACATCATTGTTTTCTTTTTCTTTTTCTTTTTTTGAAACAGTCTCACTCTGTCGCCCAGGCTGGAGTGCAGTGGCACGATCTCGACTCAGCTCACTGCAACCTCTGCCTCCCAGGGTCAAGTGATTCTCCTACCTCAGCCTCCCGAGTAGCTGGGATTACAGGCATGCACCACCATGCCCGGCTAATTTTTGTATTTTTAGTAGAGACAGGGTTTCACCATGCTGGCCAGGTTGGTCTCAAACTCCTGACCTTGTGATCTGCCCATCTCGGCCTCCCAAAGTGCTGGGATTACAGGCGGGAGCCACCGTGCCCCGCCGTTTTTTTTGTTTTTTGTTTTTTTTTTTAAATGAGGTAGAGTCTTGCTCTGTTGCCTAGGCTGGAGTGCAGTGGCATGATTACGACTCACTGCAGCCTCAACCTCTAGGGTTCAAGAGATCCTCCCACCTCAGCCTTAGCCTCAGACTCCATGGAGTAGCTGAGACTACAGGCATGCGTTATCATGTCCAGCTAATTAAAAATATATATATTTTTTATAAAGACGGAGGTCTCACTGTGTTGCTTAGGCTGGTCTCGAACTCCTGGGCTCATGTGATCCTCTTGCGCTGGCTTCCCAATATGCTGGGATTACAGGTGTGAGCCACTGCACCCCACCACATCTTTAGTTAACCAGAATTTACTTTCAAAAAATGTCCTGCTTCATGTATAATATAAAGACCTTAAAATAGATCCCCATTTCTTCCCTCCTGTTCTTCTTGCTGTTGTCCTACATTTTACTTTTTAAAATCCCTTCCTTCTCTTGCTTTCTCCCCTCTACCCACCAACCATTTGCAAACAACCCTGATCTACATCCTGTCGCTATAGATTGGTTTTCATTTTCTAGAATTTTTTATGGACGTAATCATATAGTATGTAGTCTTTTTTTGTCTGGCTTCTTTTACTCAAAATAATTATTTTACAAGCAATCGTGTTGCGTTAATCAATAGTTCATTTGTTTTTATTGTTAAGTAGAAATTCATCTTAGAAATATGCCACCATTCATTTATCAGTATTTTAAAATTTTGCATGTGCTGCAAGTACACAATTCATTGCTGATATGCTTGCCTTGGACCAGGCGGTTAGCGAGAAAGATGGTCTGCGCACCTGCAAGCCAAAACCACTCTCCTGCCTGATTTTGCATGGCTCATGAACTAAGAATGGCTTTTACCTTTATAAATGTTGAAAAATCACAAGTAGAATACATTGTAGCACATTAAAACTATATGGAATTTAAATCTCAGTGTCCATAAACTTTTACTGAAACAGAGCCACGCTCATTCATTTATCTACTATCAATGGCTGTTTTCATGCTGCAACGGTAGAGTTGAGTGGTTGCAACAGAGATATGGCCTACAAAACCTAAAATATTTATTATCTGCTCCTGTATGTATGTATGTATGTATGTATGTATTTTGAGATGGAGATTTGCTCTTGTTGCCCAGGCTGGAGTGCAATGGCGTGATCGCAGTTCACTGCAACCTCTGCCTCCCGGGTTCACATGGTTCGCCTGCCTCAGCCTCCCGAGTAGCTGGGATTAGCCTGCCACCACGCCTGGCTAATTTTTTTGTATTTTTAGTAGAGATGGGGTTTTGCCATGTTGGGCAGGCTGATCTCGAACTCCCGAGCTCAGGTGATCCGCCCGCCTCTGCCTCCCAAAGTGCTGGGATTACAGGCGTGAGCCACTGCGTCTGGCCTATCTTTATATAAAAAGATTGGCAGGGCGTGGTGACTCACACCTGTAATCCCAGCACTTTGGAAGGCCGAGGCGGGCGGATCACATGAGGCCGGGAGTTTGAGACCAGCTTGGCCAATGTGGTGAAACCCTGTCTTTACTAAACATACAAAAATTAGCCAGGCGTTGTGGCACAGGCCTGTAATCCCACCTACTCAGGAGGCTGAGGCAGGAGAATCGCTTGAACCCAGGAGGCGGAGACTGCAGTGAGCTGAGATCACACCACTGCAGCCTGGGTGACAGAGTGAGACTACACCTCAAAAAATAAAAAAATAAAAAAGAAAAAAAGAAAAAAAGAAAGAAAGAAAAGAAAAAAACAAAAGAAAAAAGAAAAAGATTTGTGACCCTCTATTTTAAACTGTAGTAATCTCTTTATTATTTTGTAGAAATGGGGGGTAGTGGGGGCTGTTGCCCGGGCTGGTCTTGAACTCCTGGCCTCAAGGGATCCTCCTGCTTCAGCCTCCCAAAAATGATGGGATTACAGGTTTGAGCCCCATGCCCGGCTCACTTCAGTTATTTCTAAGGCAATTTAAAAAAGATGTTAATACACTTTCATTCATTCAATTTCCAGTGCTCTTAACTTCATTGTGTAGACCCAGGTTTTTTTCTGGTATCATATTCCTTTTGCCTGAAAAACTTCCTTTAGTATCTTGTAGAAGTAGCAATGAATTCTGTTTTTCTTTATTTGAAACAGGGTTTATTTCTCCTTTATTTTGAAACACATTTTCTTTGGGTATAGGATTCTGGAATTTTGGGTGGGCAGTTTTTGTGTGTGTATGTATTTTTTCCCCTATCAGCATCAGCAATAAAGTCACTCCATTGGCTTCTAGCTTGCATGGTTTCTGAAGTCTCCATAATTCTTAGCTTCCTCTGTATGCAGTGTCTTCTTTTTCCTTGCTGCCTTTAAGATTTTCTTTTGTTTTAGCATTTTGAGCATGTCTAATTTTATGTTTGTGTGTGTATATATATATATATACGTTTATTCTGCATATTCTCTGAGCTTCTTGGATTTTGTGGATTGCTCTGTCCTTAATGTTGAAAATTTCTTAGCCTTTAATTCTTCAAATATTTCTTTTCCTGTTCTCTCTCCTTTCTTCTGGGAATCTAACTATACATACGTTAGAATGTTTGATATTATCCCACAATTCTTGGATGTTCTCTTTTGACGGGTTTTTTCCCCTTCACCCATTTTCCCCAGTGTTTCAGTTTGAATAATTTATCTTGACCTATCTTTGAGTTCATTCATTCTCTCCTTGGCTGTGTCAAATCCACTGACGAGCTCCATGAGGCATTCTTCATCTCTGTTAGTGTGTTTCTTATTTTGACCACTTCCATTTGGTTCTCATAGCTTCCATCTCTCTGCTGAGATTGCAGTTTTGATCTTGCATGTTATCTACTTTTACTGTTGACCTTTTACCATATTACTTATTTGAAATTCTGTATCAGATAGCTCTTACATCTGTGTTTGGTTCTGAAGATTGCTTTATCTCTTGGGAGTATGTCATTTATCTCTTGCGTTATAAGTGTTGGTGAAAGTTGGACATCTTCTGTAGGATAGTAAAGGCCCAGGGAAATGGGTTTTGTGTAGAAATAGGCACACTTTTCCTTCTGTTAGGCCTTTAGTGTGGGGGTTTGAATTAACCTAGTCAGGAGTTGTGATAGGCTGGGTGGGTGGCTCATGCCTGTAATCCCAGCACTTTGGGAGGCCAAGGCAGGAAGATTGCTTGAACACAGGAGTTTGAGATCAGCCTGGACAACATAGTGAAACCCCATCTCTACAAAAAAATAATAAAAATTACCTGCTCATTTTTGGTGCATGCCTGTTGTCCTAGCAACTGGGAAGAGTTGCTGAGTCTGTCCCGCAGACTCTGCCCGAGCAATGGATGACAGGAGTACTCAGACACAGATATCTGGTGAAAGAGCGGGATAGGGGACTGCCAGCACTAGAGGCTGAAGAAAATTAGCAGTTCCCCTAAGCTGGCAGCCCTCGCATTTATTTAGTACAGATTTAATGACAAAGGCTTGGAGCAAACACAATTTGTGGGTAATAAATATTGTTGATCCCCCAAGTCCTGCAGGCAAATGATCAAAGGTTGGTTTCTGGAGACAGGAGTAGACAAATTTATCTAGATTAAGTTCCTTTACATTCCCTTGTTATCTGCCCTTTGCTCTCAGGCTCCAGGTAAGAGAATTTGCCTGCCTTCAGCCATAATTTCCTTCCAAAGCTTTTGCAAGACCTCCTGGCCTTTCAGGAAGATTTGTGTCTTTCCTATAATTTCTCACACCACACTGATCAATCTCCTACATCTCCCCCTTTTCTGTTTTTTGTATCAGGTTTTGTTGGTTGAAGAGTACAGATGTGTGCAGCAACAGGTTTGTCAGGTGTAGCGGTCACTGCTTGTATTCTGGCTTTGCATCCTAGAATTAGTAAATAACATAAGATAAACATGAATATAATCAGTAACATTTTTTTTCCAATCAAGGAGTGACATGTAGTGTTACTTGCCACCTCAGTGCAGTGTGTGTCATTACTAAGGAACCCCACTGGGGTATGTTAACCCCTTCCAGCCAAGCAGTTATATTATTAGAGCCTGGGAAGGGGGTGTCCACCCAGGTAACAGGGTGGAAGAAAAGTGGAGGTAGAAGATGGACCCAACAGAGTGTAGCAGGTACTGGTTGCAAGCAGAGTGAGGGAATTAAAAAAGGTTATAAAAGCATAGCAAGGAATAAATTATCTGGAGTGAATGGTGTTTGTGTCTGGAGCAAGATTCGCTCAGCCTCCTTGGTTGTTTTCTTCAGCATCCCCCAGGTAATGTGCGGGACTTGTGTCATCCGAGGAAGCTGCATTGTCCAGGGCTGTGGGTCCTGAAGGAACATTTCTTTCATTTCTGGTACCAGGTTGGGTCCTAGCCACACCATAAGGTTGATGGATTGTGCTGGAATCCAAAGAGGACCTGAGGTGATGTGAACATAAGCATATCCTCTTCCCCTTGTTAGCAATTCATCTGGACCACACCATACATTACTGTTTACATCTTTCCATAAAACTGTGGGTTTTATGCCTTGAGAGGTTTTAGCAAAGTGCTTTTCTATAGCTGATTGAAATGTATCATTTAAATTTAAGAAATTAAGGGCAAATAAGGCTTTTGCTAGTAGTGTTGCAGAGTCCTTACTCATATTCCCCCTTTTTTGTTTTTTGAGCATATTTTTAAGAGTGGACACGTTCTACTATGGCCTGTCCTTGGGGGTTATACGAGATGCCTGTGGAATGTTGGATGTTCCACGTGTGACAAAATTGTTGACATTGTGAGTTGGCATAAGCTGGGCCACTATCAGTTTTAGTTTTTGTGGGCTGCCCCATAAATGCAAAAGTTAAGAGATGTTTAATAACATATCAGGTGGACTTTCCAGGAAGAGAATGTGCACTAATTAGGTGAGAATAGGTGTCAATGGATACATGTACATATCTTAGTTTTCCAAAGTCAGGGATGTGAGTAACATATGTTTGCCATAACTGATTAGGTTCTAGTCCTCCAGGGTTAATGCCCGTTGAAGGAGGGGACATGCCTGTAAGCTGGCAATCCAGGCATTGCAGGATAATTTGTTTAGCTAGTCTTTGGGTAAGTTGAAATTGTTTAGTTAAGTTCTTCCAATTTTGGTGGAAAAATTGATGCAATTGCATGGCTTGGTCAAGCAGTGATGTCGTAAGTTGCAGGTCTGCTTGTTCATTGCCATAAGCCAGTGGGCCAGGCAGTGAACTGTGGGCTTGAATATGTGTGATAAAAATAGGATGTGTACATTGATCCAGCAATTGCTGAAGTTGAAGAAAAAGTGCACACAGGGTGGGCTCAAGAGTGAACTTAATGAGGGCTGTTTTAAGGTTTTGCAATAAATAGAGTAAGCAGAGTCACTAACGATATTGATAGGCAGAGTGGAAAAGGCCTCTAGGGGCAATATTAAGGCTCCAACCTCAGCTCTCTGAGTGCTAGTAAATCCAGAATGAGTGAGGAAATTATGCAGTCTCCACCAAATAGCCGCTTTTCCATTTTTACCAGAGCCATCAGTAAAAAGCATTAAAGCATTGGGGTATGGGAGAGTGAAATACTTTTGTAGGCACAACTACAGGAGTACGAGATAAGAACTGAATTAGGTTGTGAGCAGGAAAGGCATGCTCTATATGGCCTGTGTAATCAAAGAGTGCTATCTGAAGATCTAGAGATAGGGGCAATACTGCTCCAAATTGCCTTTTACTCAAAGGAATTCGTATGACATCAGGGTCATAACCTAGCAACTGATTGCATTGTCTGCAGCCTGTATAGATGACTTTACTAACTAGCTGGGTATAGGAAGATAGTGTTTTAGTCCTGGTATGTGAGTAAAAAACCCAATCTAGGAAGCATAGTCCTGGGGTCATCGGTCCTATTAATCCTGTCGGGGAATGTTTAGTAGGAAAAACAAACAATTGAACTGAATATTGTGGGTCTATGTGATACAGTTGCCTCTGAGAAATAGTTTGCTTTATTTCTTCAATTTCCCCTTTTTGCTGCAGGAGTCAAATACCTGGGAGAGTCTAGGGCTGTATTGCCCTTTAGGATAGAAAACAGGTTTTGTAACTTATCAGTAGTTATGTCCAAGGGGGGGCAAAGCCAATTAATATTGCCCACTAATTTTTGATAATAATTTAAGGTGTGTAAATTGCTAGTAGTTAACATTTTGAGGTCTTACTAACTGGGAAGTTAGTATGTAGCCAAGATATTTCAATTGTACTTTTTCAGGTGCTATGATTAAACCTCTTAACTGAGTATTCTTTATGATAGAGGCATATAAACTTAAAAGTACTGGCTCTGTTTGGGCTGCTAGTAAAATATCATCCATAAAATGAACAATCTTGCAACTAGGAAATTCTTTTCTACTGGGGAGCAAAGCCTGATTTACATGATACTGACACATGGTAGGACAGAACAGCATCCCTTGAGGAAGTACTTTCCAATGAAATCAGCAAGCTGGCCGGCCTCTCATTATTGATAACTCGTATTGTAAATACCAATTTTTCTGAGTCCTGTTCTGTAAGGGGAATAGTATAAAAGCAGTCTTTTAAGTCAATAATGATTATAGGCCAATCTTGAGGAATCACCTCAAGGGGGAAGGGAGGCCCTGTTGAAGGGGCCCCATAGGTTGCAAATTAGCATTGATAGCCTGTAAGTCATGCAAAAGTCTCCATTTGCCAGACCTTTTGGGAATGACAAAAATGGGCGAATTCCAAGGGTTGTTTGACGGTTCTATATGGCCAGCTTTTAATTGCTCCTCAACTAATTCATGGGCTTTTCGTAATTTCTCTCTCTCTAAAGGCTACTGTTCTACCCAAATAGGATTTTGAGAGAGCCACGTCAGGGGTAGGAGAGGAATAACAGTGGCCATTATTAGAAAAAGGTTTGCTGTTCACAGAGTTTATCAAATTCTGCCCTCCAGAGGAGGTATTGACTGGCTTTTAAAGTTGTTTTAGCTAGCACTGGCCAGTCCCATGGGGTGATATGGAAGTTGTCTGCTATGGCTTCTACTATTCCTTTCATAAATGGGCTAGTGGCTCCGTTTTCTTTAATGCTTTTTCTTATCTCTTTATAAGTGTCAAAAGAAGTTGTCTGCTATGGTTTCAATTATTCCTTTCATAAACGGGCTAGCAGCTCCATTTTCTTTAATGTTTTTTTCTTATCTCTTTATAAGCGTCAAAAGAAATGGGCTCATATACCTGATTGCCTTGTCAATCTTGCATTACTGGGCAGGCTAAGAGCTCCCCTTCTAATGCTGCTTGCCTAAGACAGGGTCCCATAGCTGTAGTGTATCCCGTCTTTTTTCCAATTTATTGGCGGAGGGGGCTCAGGCAAAACCTCTGTTTCCTCTTTGTTATTTTTGCCCGTTAATGGCAGGGCTGAGGGAGAAGGAAGAGGCGGTAGGGTAGGTGACGGTTCCACCTCCCTTACCTTTTTAGGCTCTTCTATGTAGAGTGGGACCAAAGCAGTCCTAACTAAAGCCCCATAACGTTAAAGATGTTACTAGGAACCATTGCCCTTGTGCATGATGTTAAGATTTCTCCCCACTTGTTCCCAGAGCTTTACGTCTAGTGTACCTTCTTCTGAGAACCATGGGTTATGGGAAACAACAGTTTGCATTAGGTCCCATAATTGAGCCCGTGAAACTGAGGCTCTGCTAGCTTTCAGCAGCTCTTTTAATACTTTTATATTCTGTTGCTGTTGAGCTGACAACTGTTGTTCCATGATGAAACCCTAGCCTGAGCAATTCCCTTGAACTTGGAAATGCTGAGCAGGCACCAATGACTTACTGACAGCATGGTCTCTTCACCTTCACTTTTGAGGGTTCCATTGCAATCTGTTGCAGCATTCCTCACACAGGGAACCACCTGCCAAGTCTGTCTCACAGACTCTGGCCAAACGACAGATGAAAGGAGTACTCAGACACAGATATTCAGTGAAAGAGCAGGCTAGGGGACTGCCGGCACTAGGGGCCGAAGAGAGTTAGCAGTCCCCCTAAGCTGGTTGCCTCGCATTTATTTAGTACAAATTTAATGACAAAGCCTTGGAGCAAACACAATTTGTGGGTAACAAACATTGTCAACACCCCAAGTAGAGAGCAGTCCTGTGTGTGAATGATCAAAGGTTGGTTTCTGGACACAGGAATAAACAAATTTATCTAGATAAGTTCCTATACAATTCCCTTGTTATCTGCCCTTTGCTCTCAGGCTCCAGATAAGAATTTGGCTGTCTTCAGCCATAATTTCCTTCCGAAGCTTTTGCAAAACCTCTCGGCCTTCCAAGATGGTTTGTGTCTTTCCTATAATTTCTCCCACCACCCTGACTGATCTCCTACAAAGGCTGAGGCAGGAGGATCGCCTGAGCCCAGGAGTTTGAGGCTGCAGTGAGCTGCGATCACACCACTGCACTTCAGCCTGGGCAACAGAGCAAGACCCTGTCTCTAAAAAATAAATGAAAAAAAAGAGTTGGGCTAGATTTGAGGTTTATTGTTGTGATGGTTATCCCCAATGCAGAAGTTTCAAGTTCCTCCAATGACACCTTGGACTGAGGGTGTGGGCTGGCCTGCCAGAGGTATTTTCCTCCTTCCATGTGTGCTCCCCACTCAGCTTCAGGTCTTCCCTCTGTGACCCTCAGAAAAGGTCTTCTTTCCATGCTCTTGTCCCTCTTCTCCAACTTTTTTACTTTCTACTCAAGGCTTGTCAGCTTACCATTGGCAGGTGGGGGAGGGGGGAATTCTCTGTTCTGATCAAGTCTCAGTCTCTGTCAGGCCCTTTGTGTCCCTGGGTTTTGGGGTTATGGCCTCCTTAGTGCTTCTGTTCCTTCCCCAGTTCTGGGCCCAGTGTGGATTCCTGCCCCTGCCCAGGGAAAGTTTTGTTTTGTTCTGTTTCATTCCCCCAGATGCAAGGGGGCTTCACCCAAGGGGTGACGGGATTTGGTGTCCTTCCCTCCACAGACTAAGACTTTTGTTCAGTAGGGGATACAGGGAAGGGTCTGGGTGGAGCACTGTGATCCTTTCACAGTGACTGCCATTGTCTTCTTCCAGATCTTGAGACATTTTATTAAAACTTTCTCCAGTCTTCTGTGTGCTCCCAGTGGGGTTCATGGTGAAAAACCCTGAAAAGGGTAAAGACTCCTGCAATCTCCATGACCCAGTCCCTCACCAGTGTCCACTTGTGTTTACCAGGTAACCAGTACCCATGTCATCTCTTCCATTTTGTGCCTCTCCTTAGATTTGAAGCCAGTTGATTGTCCTCTGATCTCAGCTCTCCAGAAGACCTTTTCCAGAAGACCTCTCCCTGTGTGTCCACCTCTAAACCAGTCACAACTGCCTGAGTCTCACAGCAGCAGGCTGGAGATCCCGCAGCCCCTCAAATTGGGGCTCTGTCAACAAAGAGGAAGGGAGGAGACAACAACATTGCCTGCCATCTAGTCTTTGAAAGGCTTTTAAGCAAGGGACTGAGATAAAATTTATTTATTTATTATTTTTAAGAGAGAGGGTCTCACTCTGTCACCCAGGTCTCAATGAGAGTAGTGTGATCATAGCTCACTGCAGCATCCAACTCCTGGAGAATCCATTGATTCTCCCACCCAGCCTCCCCAGGAGCTAGCACTATAGGCACACGCCACCACACTAGTTAATGTTTTTACTTTAATTTTTTGTAGAAGGGTACTCACTGTGTTACCCAGGCCTCAAGTGATCATCTGGCCTTGGCCTCCCAAAATGCTGGGGTTATAGATATAAGCCACTGTGCCCGGCCTAGAATATTGATTTTTGAAAGATCTCTGGTTGCAGATGTCAGATGAATCAGGAATTGAGAGAGATGGGAAGGCATCAAGACCAATTATCTGCTATGATACTCCAAGCAAGAGAGGATGGTGGCCTGGATGAGGAATTTGGCAATTGGAATGGTGGGGAGTGGATGCATTCAAGATAAATACCCATTTATTAAAATGTAGTTGCTTTTTCACCACAGTAATACATAAATATAGTTTTAAAAGTAAATACTGCTACTACATTAACAATAATTTTAAAAATCTCAAAATAACATGCAACTGGTTGATTTTTTCAATTTTAGGCATTAGTTCCCCTTATAAATGATGAGAGTTTAGAGCTTAGACTGCTTGTCCTGTTACCAACAGTACTGCACATGCCAACATTTCCCATCACTCCTCTTTCCATTGTAATCATGGAATCATACTGTAATCCTGGTTAGACCAGTATTCAGTGTTTCCATTATGACTATGTAAATTCTAATCACAGCTGAACCAGCAGTATGATATTTAGTTTTCCTTCCTTTCATAACTTTTCCCATTCCCGCTGAGTTAACACTGTTTTGGCTTGTCTTACTCTGCTCAGTCTTCCTTTTATTTTGTAAACTTTTAAACATTTGAACTCTAGCAAATATACTGAGAAGTGCCCCAAACATAAATGGAGAGTTAAACAAATAATTATACAGCAAATATAACATGTAACTACCACTCCAATAAACAGAACACTGAGGACCCCCAAAGCACCCTGTATACAGTGGAATGTTACGTTGTTTCTGGCCATGGAGTCTCAAAGACTGATTCTCAAATTTTGTTGCTTGAAAACAAGTATTCTCAGCCGGGCACGGTGGCTCACACCTGTAATCTCAGCACTTTTGGAGGCTGAGGCAGGCAGATCACTTAAGGTCAGGAGTTCGAGACCAGCCTGGCCAACATGGTGAAACCTTGTCTCTACTAAAAATACAAACAGTATCCGGGTGTGGTGGCATGCATCTATAATCCCAGCTACTTGGGAGGCTGAGGCAGGAGAATTGCTTCAACCCGGGAGGTGGAGGTTGCAATGAGCCGAGATCATGCCACCGCACTCTGGCCTGGGCGACAGAGTTAAGACTCCATCTCAAAAAAAAAAAAAAAAAGAGTTGGTGTAATTCTTTCCACACACATATATACATAGATGTTATATGTGGTTGCCTTCTGTTCCTACTGATATATATTAATAGTATGGCTGATTGCATTATTGGTTTTTTCTTCACTCCCCTGTAAGAAGACAACACATACACACCTTTTGCCATATAACCTCATAAAGTTTTCCCAACACAGGCTCTATACTTCCCTACTCCACTGATGTTGGGCTTGGCTATGTGATTTGCTTTAGCCAGTGGGATGACAGTTCTTGTGACACAGCAGAGGCTTGAAATGTGCTTGTGTGATTTCATTTGGTCTCTTATGTTTCTGTGATCCATGAGAAGAGCATGCCCAGGGTAGCTGCTGCAACTTCTGCCACATTGGGCAAACCTTAATCCAGTTCACATGTAGGTGTCCAGCCCAGCTGACCCACAACCTGAAAAACAGCTGCTTGGGCTGAACTTGATCTAGATCAGCTAAAGTACAGTTGCCTTAGAAATTTGCATGAGACTAAGACTAGACAGAGAACAAAAGCAAGAGAAAGAAAAAATTTATCTGCAATGACTGGCTACAAACCTGGACAGATTCCTGGCAACACAGCTGTGCAAAAGCAGCCCCGCAAGCAAAACTGAGCCAGGAGACAGGTTCTGATCCCAGGCATGGGCCTTGGCAGCTGAAACTTTTTAGGCTGGGCCTCTCCCTAGCCAGTTCAGGCAGCCCCTCCTCTGAGGCCTCACTAACTGTTCTCCCTTCTCCAAGACTTCAAGGTTCCTTCCTAGTGAGTTTTTCTTTTTTCTTTTAGATGGAGTCTGGCTCTGTCACCCAGGCTGGAATACAGTGGCATGATCTCAGCTCACTGCAATCACCACCTCCCAGGCTCAAGTGATTCTCCTGCCTCAGCCTCCCGAGTAGCTGGGACTGCAGGCACACGTCACCATGCCCAGCTAATTGTTGTATTTTTTAGCAGAAACAGGGTGTCACCATGTTGTTCAGTCTGGTTGCAAACTCCTGACCTCAGGTGATCCACCCGCCTCGGTCTCCCAAAGTGTTGGATTACAAGCTTGAGCCACCATGCCCGGTACCTAGTGAGTTTTTGTTACCTTTTTTTTTTTTTTTTTTTTTTGGAGTCAGGGTCTCCCTGTTGCACAGGCTGAAGTGCAGTGGTGAAATCATGGCTCACTGAAGACTCAACCTCCTGGGCTCAATTGATTCTTCTACCTCAGCCTCCCAGGTAGCTGGGACTACAGGCATGCACCACCATGCCCAGTTAATTTGTGTATTTTTTTGTAGAGACAGGGATTCGTCATGTTTCCCAGGCTGGCCTTGAATTCCTGAGTTGAAGTGAGTCCCCTGCCTCCACCTCTCAAATTGCTGAGATTACAGGTGTGAGCCACTGCACCCAGTCTGTTAAATCTTTTTTCAATTAATAACAACTTCTTTTACAGACAGGGTTTCTCACTCTGTTGCTCAGTCTGGGGTGCAGTGGCACTATCACAGCTCACTGCAGCCTTGAACTCCTGGGCCCAAGTGATCCTCCTGCCTCAGCCTCCACAGTAGTTAGCACTACAGGCATGTACCACCACATCCAGCTAATCTTTAATTTTGGTAGAGACGGGGTCTCCCCGTGTTGTCCAGGCTGGTCTCCAAATCTCAGCCTCAAGCAATCCTCCTGCCTCAGCCTCCCAAAGAGCTGCGATTATAGGTATGAGCCACCACACCCAGCTTCTGTGACTTAAAAAAAATTTTTTTTAGATAAGGTCTTGCTCTGTCACTTGGGCTCGAGTACTGTGGTGCAATCATACCTCACTGCAGCCCCGACTTCCTGGGCTTAGGCAATTAAATCTCATCCTTTGGCCTCCTCTGTAGCTGGGACACAGGCGCACACCACCACATTCAGCTGATCTATTTTTTGTAGAGATGGGTTTTCACCATGTTGTCCAGGCTGGTCTGAGACTCCCGGGCTCCCAAAGTGTTCCAACCACAAGCATGTGGGCCTTCAGTGGTATCAACCTCATCTCCCAGAGGCAACAACAGCTAGTATTCTTCCAGTTTTTACCGCCCCCCACCACCTCAAACCCACCCCTGCAGCCTTTCCAAGTGCCACAGCATTGTTTCAGTTTCTATCTTTGGAAGGCCCGGAGTCTGTGTCCTCTCTCCCTGGGGGCATTCAAACCCTAGTCCCTAGCCTGAGGCCCACCTATACCCAGACCTATTGTCTTGGAGACACTGTGACTTTAATACTCACTTAGGCCAGGAGCAGTGGCTCACACCTGTAATCCCAGCACTTTGGGAGGCCGAAGCGGGTGGGTCACCTGAGGTTGGGAATTCAAGACCAGCCTGACCAACATGGAGACACCCCGTCTCTACTGAAAATACAAAATTAGCTGGGCGTGGTGGCGCATGCCTGTAATCTCAGCTACTTGGGAGGCTGAGGCAGAATTGCTTGAACCCGGGAGGCAGAGGTTGCAGTGAGCCGAGATCGCGCTATTCCACTCCAGCCTGGGCAACAAGAGCAAAGCTCTGTCTCAGAAACAAAACAAACGAACAAAAAAACCCAAACTAAACCAAACAAAAAAATCCCACTTATATTCAGGATGAATTCTGCCTTCTTTTTTGCCATCTTGAGATTTCCATTTCTGTCTCTGAAATAGGCTATTTGAAAAGTAAGTGATGCTACTTTGGTCAGCATCCCCATTTATTCAAATAAATGGGGGTTTAAGAGGTGGGTACCTACCTGAGTTAGCTCAGTCAACCATGCTGATTTGGAAATTTGCATTTTCCTAGGATTTTTTTTTTTTAAACAGTTGGAATTATCCCATATACACAATTTTGTTTTTCACTTTTCTAATTAACAACATACTTGTGTCTCATCTCTCAATCCCCAGTGTTTAGCAAAGGACCAGGCTCAGGGGCACTTACAAATGTTTGTTGAATCCAAGGACATCCTATATTATAGAAATGAACTTCGGAAAGACCAGTTAGTCTGGGTGGGTGAGGAATGCCAGAGACGGGGGAACAGAATGAGGTATACCATCAGGTTTGAAGACTTGAGGGTTATCGAGGGTTCGTCATAGGAAGTTCACCATGGAGTTCTTGGAACCATACAACACACAGAAGCAAGGTCCTCTCTTTCCAGGTATGGCTAGAAATGTTTATCAACAGCTGAGACTCTGATTCCCACGGTGGGATAAGGAAGCCAGCCTCAGCTGCTGCTGCATTTCCCCCCCCTTTTTCTCATTACAGGAGGCAAGAAAACTGTCGAAGTAGATGATGCAAGAGTGAAGCTGATTCAGAAATACTCAATCCCCTCTGGAACATCTCTAAGAAACGGATTGACCATCCTGTAAGCTTCCATCTGGAGGTACCTGGGGAAAGGCTTCTTACATTGAAGTCAGTAAGAATCCCTAGTGGGCCAGGTGTGGTGGTTCATGCCTATAATCTCAGCACTTTGGGAGGTCAAGGCGGGCAGACTGGTTGAGCTCAGGAGTTCAAGACCAGCCTGGGCAACATGGTGAAATCTCATCTCCATGAAAAAACAAAAAAACAAAAAACAAAAAACAAAAAAAGCCAGGCATGATAGCTCAAGCCTGTAGAACCTGGAAGGCTGAGGTGGGAGTATCACCTGAGCCTGAGAGGTTGATGCTGCAGTGAGCTGTGATGGCGCTACTGTACTCCAGCCTGGGTGACAGAGAAAGACCCGTCTCAAAAAAACAAAACAAAGCAAACAAACAAATAACCTCTAGTGATTATAGCCACAGGGAGATAAATCCAGTTTGTAATTTGCTACAGTGCAAAAATATCTGGCTTTCTGTAGAGGGAGTGGGAACAAGGCAATGCTGGCCTTCACGCAATCAGAAACTTGACTTGTACCCGTTGAAAACCTGTCATGTTTAAGGCTTGGGTTTTTTTCCTTCTAGTAAAGACACTTTACTGCCATCTGCTGGAAAAGTGTCAGAAATTTTCCAAATGCAAATGTCTATGGCTTCCCCATAATGTAGCACCCTTTTACTGTACATAGTCTGCACAACTGTACAATTCAGAAGAGAAACTAACGTTTGGTATAACTCTACCATATGCCAGACATCTGTCATCGAACCTGAACAACCACTCTATGAAATCAGTACTTATACTCCAATTTAACAGAGAGAAAATATTGGGACCTCTGGGGAAGGGAGGAAGAAGAGGGTATCACCAAAAAAGGGCAAAAGGGGGGCTTGGTCTGTATTGGTAATAGAAATTCAACTTGGGTGGTAGGATTATGGATGTGTTACAGCTTTCTTTATAATTTGGTACATGCCTAGAATGTTTTACAATAAGTTTGTTTTTTTTTTTTTTGAGACGGAGTCTCGCTCTGTCGCCCAGGCTGGAGTGCAGCGGGGTGACCTCAGCTCACTGCAAGCTCCGCCTCCCGGGTTCATGCCATTCTCCTGCCTCAGCCTCCCCAGTAGCTGGGACTACAGGCGCCCGCCACCTCGCCCGGCTAATTTTTTGTATATTTAGTAGAGATGGGGTTTCACTGTGTTAGCCAGGATGGTCTCCATCTCCTGACCTCATGATCCACCCGCCCTGGTCTCTCAAAGTGCTGGGATTACAGGCGCAAGCCACTGTGCCCGGCTACAATAACAATTTAAATCACCTGTGAAGAAAAGATTCAGAGAGGTTAACTGTTCAAAAAAATCACATTGCCAGACAGAACTCTATTAGAGGTAGGCCACTTGCAGTAACATTACATTGCTTCTCTGACGGTTAAATTTAGCACAGAATCAAGGAGAGCCATAAAGTCTAGGAAGTACTTATTTACTTAGGATTGAGTCCAGAACATCTTGTGACACCTTCTACATACCTGTTTTACTTGGAGAATAGTCTGAATTTTCTATTACAGATTGAGTATTCCTAATTTGAAAATATAAAGTCCTCAAAATCTTAAAATTTTGAGCATCAACATGATGCCTAAAGTAAATGCTCATTGGAATATTTCAAATTTCAGATTAGGAATATTCAACTGGTATGTATTCTGCAAATATTCCAAAATCCAAAAAAATTCAAAACACTTCTGGTCTGAACCATTTTGGATAAGGGATATTCAACCTATATTATGTACAGGTAATACAGCAAGGGAAAAGCAGGGAGACTGAAGCATCTAAGTCTACTAAATTGGCCAGGATCATTCCTTAGCCTTCAGATACTTATTTATCAGGGTCTCTTAAATAGTTCCTTCTCATGTTAGTTCAGTCTGGCCTGTGGCTTGTAATTATAGCTGCAAACTCAAGGACAAAGTTCTTATGATTTTGAGATGCTCTTTATGCAACAATACTTCCTTTTACTGTGTGTGTGTGTGTGTGTGTGTGTGTGTGTGTGTGTGTGTGTGTGTGTAGGGAGAGTAAAGAGGGTGGCAATGGAGTGGACAGTGGAACTACAATTTATTAAGCACCTATTATTACAAGCCAAGTGGGGTGTTGAGCATTTTTCTTGTGCCATTCCATTCAATACTCTTCGATCCTGAGGGAAAATGAACCCACTTAAAAAACAAAACAAAAAACAAAAGGTTTTAATGAGGATTGCATAAGACATGCAAGGTCACCAGGGAGTTTACATGCAAGTGGGCAGACACAAAACAATACAACAAAAGTTCAGGTGTTCTGAGGAAAAAGAAGGGCACGGATAGTGATGACAGTAGGGAAAGCAGGACTCAAGGTAAAAAAATTTTAATTTTTTGAAGATGACCTTACTACATAGCCTTTTTGGTTAAGTGTTTCTTTAACTAGGAAAAGGCCGTGGGAAGACAGCCTCTCTACTATGCAAACCCAATTCCAATCTTGGGAGAGAATCTCCTGGTGGGACAAAATTAGGTTTTTCAAGAGATACTTAAATGGTCAGTCCTAATTATAACCATACTTGTCAAAAGGCGAAGCAAAGATGAAAGTTAAAAACTGAGAAGAAATTAAAAAGCCCAAATCTGTCAACCAATCTCTAATTTTCTCTGCTGCTTTAGGACTATAGTAATTAGCCATACCCTGAGGATCTACTTTACAAAATATACTGTCTGACAGTCCCACTCTAACAATTTAATCTATCTCATGTAAGTTGGACAGGCATTTCAAGTACAAGAAACAGAATTCAAAACGTGAAAACTGAGCCATCTATCACACACGGTGTCGGGTGGAGAAGCATATTGCTCAGGCTGCAGGGACATTTCATTTATTTAAATGTTTTTATTAAAAAAAAAAATTAAAGACCTTCATGGCACAACTTCTTCCCAGCACAATTATGTTTTAGTTATACCAATTACAATACAATTACAACCAATAAATCAAGGTGGGGGAGGGACTTCTGGCTTCAAACTTAAAAAAAAGCAGAGGAAGAAGGGAGGGACCACTTCAAACAAAGTTTAAAAATACTTTAAAAAATCTTTCAGAGTAATTGCCAACATAACTTTTTATATAGGCCATTCCATCTCCTGCCATCTAAGCAATGCAGACACAGGTAGTGCTGAGAAATAAAGTGTCCCAATACAAGGTATACAGATGAGGTAATTTACAACAACACATAAGTTGTTACTCTGTAAACCCTTGCCTCCCCCCCACCCCCCACCCAACTGGGTCTTTTGTTTTTTTGTTTTTCTCTCTCCATGCTTCTGCAGTGACTCTAAGTAGCATTTTTAAAAACTTCTATTTATTTTAAAAGGCTCTTGGGTGGCACCTCAGAGTCCTCTGCATTCACCTTCAGTTTCTTCCAAGGTCTGATGGGTGTAACGAGGTCCAGCTGTCTGCAGCTCTCCGCATCAGCCTAAGCTACACCTAAATTTCCGAGCTACAAGGATAGGGTATGAAGTCTTGATTTACAACCCTCTCCCCACCTCAAAAGAAAGAACTCATTAGTTATAAGTGTCCTGTTCAAATCACAATCCAGTGCAAACATAATCACAAATTGCATCTCTGGCACATCTGGTGCTTTTAGCTTCTGCACAAATTCAACATGGTAACCCTCACAGCATTCTAGGGCATAAAAGGGTCAAGTACAATAAATATCCACTGTAAGTGGTCATAAGGAAGAAAATCACCCTGCCACACAGTCAGAATGTTTTCCCTTCAGCTCTCCCTATCATTGAGAAGCGCTATGAAAGGAGGCTTTAGCATCCTCTAAAGTTAACCATTAAATTCACTAAAGCCACCACCTTGATAAAGTTACTAAAGCCAAGATGGGTTACAAAGTTAGATAAGTTCCTTAAATTCAACTCCCCAAACAATTACGTTTACCTATGATGCCTAGGTGAGAAAGGCCTGTGAATCTATAAAGGTAGGAGAATGGGGAACTAAGATTTTAGGCCTTAAAGTATGTTGGAAGAATTTTTCCTAGTTCCCACAAGCAGCTACTGTAATGAATTAACAGGAGAAAATACAGAGCTGATGGTTTTGCTATTGTGCTTAAAAAACTAGGCTTCCTCAGTGAAGCACCTGATAAACTTAGGTGGTTGGATTACAGTGGAAAGTCCACTTTACACACACACACACGAACACACAAAAACTGGCGACTTTTTCCATCCCCAATCCCTGCACTGCTGAGACACAAAATGAGTTTTATGGCAAAGGATCCTTAATCCCCAGAGACGCTTTGGCTTGTGGTGCTTTTTTTTTAAGGCCTCTCTGCCCTGCCCGGTACCATGGGTCGAACGAGGGGTGTATAAAAGTGGGGGCCTTGGGAAGCCTCCACGGCACAGGGCTGCAGGCCCCTCAGATGTGAACATGAGACACCCACCCAGCAAGACCTTTACACAGGGAACTTAAATCTAACCTTGATAAATAAAACCAAACGTTTATTTACACCAAAGAATTCCAACACTGGATCTTTCACATATGAAGGACAAAGTATTATATATATACACACAGCAAGGGGTGGCAAGGCTGTAACAAGAGAGTTTATAGTTTTCCCACAATTACAGGTCTACCATTTCAGCTTCAATGGAGATAGTGGCTTTGCTCCTATCTCTCAAGATACATTTACAAGACTGAGGAGCAGGTCTTCTCACTGGATGGCATGTGAGGGAAGGGGAAGGTCAGAGGAAAAGAAGGTAGAAAGCTTAAAATGGAACTCAGTGTGGCCACATCTCCCATTAGCTCTAGCATGAAACCTGTATAGACAATGTTTATTTCTTTTGTAAAAAGCAATAAGTTATGCCCAGTAACTAAATGAATTCAAAATGGCCAAGACAAAGAAAACTGAGAAAGATTTTGCCTTCCCCCTCCTACCAGCTATGGAGCACAGCATATTGGAAGATGAACAGGGAAAAAGACCAAGGTAAGGAGGGTGGGAGGGAAGGTATCAAAATTTTAAACTGAACTAAAACTAAAATTATAAATGAGTTGGATTTAGGGTTAGATTAATAAGACATGATTCTTACTGAACAGAAGTTTTTAGTATCTGTCTGTATTTTGGGTAGATTTTCAACATCTCGATGTAACTAAGACACACTTCCATGAGAGCCATTAGGATAACCCCACTGAAGCGCTTATGGAGTAAAGTGATGTAAGTGACCAGCAAGCAGTCCACTGCTCCTACAGATTGGGTCCTCCCTTCCTTCTTTCCTTCCTGCCTCCTTTCTTCCCGCCTCCCCCGAGAAGCTACATTTTTGTAATCTCTGAAGAAGAGCACGAGATACCAACCCCCTAAAGTGTGGGATGGTGGAGGACAATGGTGGGAATGGGAAGAAATCTCCACCCAAATGCAGCAGCCGGGATTGAGGCTGGTTTATCTTTGCTCTTTTGTGATGAGGAACTAAATTTGGGAGGGGAGAAAAAAAATTTGTCCATGAAATATTCCACCTGCAGGTAATTTTTCAGGGAATCCCCTGAGTTATGAAAAGTTCGAGTTAAAAAAAAAAAAAGAAAAAAGAAAAAAGAAAATCAGCCTATTATAATTTTTTTTTTATGACTGAACTACTATAAATCCACAAGCAACGGTTCAGACACGGTGCTTCTGAAGTGTTTCACCCCTCCCCACCAGGCGCAAGCTGCATCAAGGAGAGGGTGGACTCCCCCACCTCTGCTCAGGCATCAGGAGACAGATAGGGCCGTTACTGCTGAGCGCCAGCGGCAGCTGGAACAGGCATCCCAAGGGGGTTGGCAGCAGCAATCACTGGTGAGCCTGCCAGAGGTCCAAGGGGTGAAGGGGTTGGCACTGAAGAAATCCCTGAAAGAAAACAGCTGTCAGTGAGCCAAAGACACCAAACATGGCAATATTACCAGTTTCTCATAGCACTCACTGCAAAAGGAACACAATAATTCTTTATTGAAGACGTCTTCTTAGCCAGATTTTTACTTATACTTCAAGTCTGATCCTCAAAGTGGCAAGTCCTAATCAATTTAAGAGGCAGGTAAAGATATCTAGGCTTGGACAGTTTAAGGAGTTTGTCCAAGGTACACGATTAGCAAGTGGCAACCATGGTTTGGATTCTAACCCAGGCCTGTCTAGGGCAGAGATGTCCAACCAGGTGACCAGTAGCCAACCACATGTGGCTGCTAAGCACTTGAAATATGACTAGTGCAACTGAGGAACTACATTTTAAATTTTATTCAATTGCAATTAAATAGCCTCACATGGCTGGTCACTACCATACTGAACAGCACAGGACTGCAGTCAAAGCTCATGTGCTCTTACACCATGCTGTCTTGATAGCTGGCAGCTTTCAAAAGTACTAAAAGTCAGTTTGAATGGGGAAAGAGCACTTTCTGTCTAAGCTAAAATTGTGTTTTGGAATTTATTTCCATTTGATTTCTTCTACCTCTCTAATCGTGTGTGTGTGTGTGTGTGTGTGTGTGTGTGTGTGTGTACGCACATAGGTAACATATTCACATGGTTCAAAATACAAAAGGTTAAAAAAAGTATACAAAGGCCAGGTGCAGTGGCTTACATCTCTAATGTCAGCACTTTGGGAGGCTGACGGGAGTGGATCACCTGAGGTCAGGAGTTCAAGACCAGCCTGGTCAACATGGTGAAACTCCCCCATCTCTACTAATAATACAAAAAAATTAGCCAGGCGGTGTGGCACATGCCTGTAATCCCAGCTACTTGGGAAGCTGAGGCAGGAGAATCGCTTGAACCCAGGAGGCGGAGGTTGCAGTGAGCCAAGATTGCACCATTGCACTCCAGCCTGGGAAACAAAGTGAGACAAAACAAAAAACCCAAAAAAGTATACAGTGAAAAATCTCCCACACCCTACTGCTTGGCCAACTTATGGCACCATTTTTGGGGGCATATCCTTCCAGAGATATTTAACACATGTACATGAATATAATTTTATAAGAATATGTATATAAGAATCATATACAGGCCAGGTGCAGTCGTTCATGCCTATAATCCCAACACTTTGGGAGGCTGAGCTGGCTGGATCACTTGAGGTCAGGAGTTCGAGACCAGCCTGGTCAACATGGTGAAACCCCATGTCTACTAAAAATACAAAAATTAGCTGGGCATGATGGCAGGCGCCTGCAGTCCCAGCTACCTGGGAGGCTGAGGTGGGAGAATCAATTGAACCTAGGAGGTGGAGGCTGCAGTGGCTGAAACTGTGCCACTGCACTCTAGCCTGGGCGACAGAGCAAGACCCTGTCTCAAAAAAAAAAAAAAAAAAGTCATATATGAGAACATTATTATACATTCTTCTCCACTCCTGCTCTTAGACCTGGCTCTGCATCTCACTTTTTTTTGAGACAGACTCTCACGCTCACCCAGGCTGGAGTGCAGCGGTGCGATTTTGGCTCACTGCAATCTCTGCCTCCCAGGTTCAAGCGATTATCTTGCCTTAGCCTCCAACTAGCTGGGATTAAAGGAGCCTGCCACCATGCCCAGCTAATTTTTTGTATTTCCAGTAGAGACAGGGTTTCGCCATGCTGGCCAGGCTGGTCTCGAACTCCTGACCTCAAGTGAGCCACCTGCCTCAGCCTCCCAAAGTGCTGTGATTACAGGCATGAGCCACTGCACCTGGCCCTGCATCTTGAGTTTTAAATTTCACATTATTATATTGGAGTTGGAGATCTAACAGAACATGAAACACTTATACATTCTTTTCTCTGGCTGCATCATAGTCCATTGAATGGATATACCATAATTGATTTAACCAGTTTCCTACTGATAGCTATTCTCAATGTTTTGTTATTACAAATAAGGCTACAAGTAAGTTTGGATATACATTACTCTGTACAGAGGCAGGATACTCAAGGGGTAAATTCTAGAAGGCAGCTAGTTCTTTTTTTTTTTTTAAAAGGGGAGGGGGCCGGGCGTGGTGGCTCAAGCCTGTAATCCTAGCACTTTGGGAGGCCGAGATGGGCGGATCATGAGGTCAGGAGATTGAGACCATCCTGGCGAACACGGTGAAACCCCATCTCCACTAAAAAATACAAAAAACTAGCCAGGCGAGGTGGCGGGCGCCTGTAGTCCCAGCCACTCGGGAGGCTGAGGCAGGAGAATGGCGTGAACCCGGGAGGCAGAGCTTGCAGTGAGCTGAGATCGGCCACTGCACTCCAGCCTGTGCGACAGAGCGAGACTCCGTCTCAAAAAAAAAAAAAAAAAAAGAAAAGAAAAAAAAGGGGGGGAGGGGAACAGCAATTATTTGAGGGTATGTAAGTAAATGCCTAGTAAATGCCTTCACTACCACTCGTGCACCCACTTGGATGTTGCCTACATGTCTAATTCTTATGCTATGTGCCTGTAGTTCCTTTGGAATAATTGGGTCCTCTATAAAGATTCACTATACATCACAATGATTCAATAATGAAAAACAATTTTACTTATGTTTTTACAACTGATAGGCACTCTATAGTTACTGTGGCAAATATCACAGAACTGTCCTGGTACACATACACACCTATGCACAAACTCCACCTCTATACCCATTTCTTAACATTGTTTCTAAGGGCCACGTAACTACTGTCATTTCAAACTATAAGATGAAATGGTGTAATTTTCCTTTTCATGGCTTGGCATTTTCAAACCCCTATGCCAGAAATTTTCAGTTAGGAATGCTGGAATTCTAGCCTAGAAGGGGATACCCTACTTAAGACAGTATCATTAAAGTATACCAAGTGTCAAGCATGCTGAAACCTGGTTAAAAAAAAGTCATAAGGCCACCAGTACAGAGAAGAGAAAGTATACAAGAAATCAGACCACAAAGCTAAGAATAGTAATTGACTTCCACATTTTTTTGAAGAAAATTTACCAATGAACTGACCTGACATCATATTGGCGCTGCTGACGGGCGTACTGCCCCCTGGCATGCTAGATGAACCCATTCGAGCCTGGTCCTTCACAACAGTGTCTAAAAAAAGACAAAAAGGCTAGGTTCTGTTTTGCTTGAAAGATTAAACTAATGGTCTGGGAGCCTGAAAGCAGCCAGCTTCATTCTTTGCGTTTTACTTATACTCTACATTATTCCCCAAAGAACTTAAGGTGGCAATTGCCTTCACCATTAGACAAGTGGTAAAAAATAGAAATAGCTTTCCTATCAAACTGTGGTAAAAGCTAACCCTTCAACCAAATGGTATAAAGATGAGGTAATTATTTATAGTAGAGCTAATTTAAAATGAAGCTGGTCCTGTTGAGGTTTAATGGAGACAAGACACTGTAACTTGGCAAAGATAGTAATATATTACCAGTGTGCCCACAGCTCAGTACCAAGTAGGACAAAGCTAGAGGTCCATGTAGGTCAGGGCTATGACCACATTCTCTATCCCAATCAGCCTGTCTGCTTCAGGTACAGGAGACTGGGCAAAAGTATAAATGATTCACTAGAAAACCATTACACTATTACCAAAGGAAAAATGTAATGTTGTAGCTAACATCACAGTAAGGATGGGGTGGATCTAAGTGGTATTTTCACTTAGGATGGCACAGGTGGCTATATTCACAAATCTAAGTCAAGGTGTTCATACAATATTAAGATTTGTAAGCCTCATTAGCTCTTTCCAATGAGTGATTACTAGAGAAAGGACAGATATAGGGCTGTGTATTCTAATTGAAACCATTCCAGACTGAGGTGTCATCCTCACAGTATGAAAGAAGTTTATTTAGGAATGCTCTTGTGTCATGTATTCTATTAGAGAAGAATTCTTCCAATAATTCTGCAATGTAGTTGCCATCACTATCCCCACTGGAAGAATCTGAGGCTCAGTGTGGGTGAATTAACTGTGCAGCAATCCAACAGGAGCTGGGATTACGACTCTGTTCTATAGGACTCTGGGCCTACACAAACTCTGTGGGCTAGATATCTGGACTCACAGAAATAGGGGTGTTCCATGGCCTCTCTTGCAGTAAGCCGTGACTGGTGGTCATATCGCAGCAGTTTGTCCAGGAAATCCAAGGCCTCAGGGCTGACAAGGTGCTGATTTTCACTGTGGACAAAGCGTTCCCATCGCTTTCGAGAGTGTCTGCAGAACCAAAAGAGGGAATAAGAAATGGGCCACGTGGGCAGAGAAGTTCGACATTTCATTTCTACATTTTTCTTAGTGGCTAAAAGCCCAGCCAAAAGCAAAGAGGGATCAAAACTCAAGAGAGTAATCTTGCACCACTGTGCCACTGAGTGGGACAACAAAGCTAACGAGACTGGAAATAACATAGCTAGAGTAAATAAAGACATCTGAGTCCTCTCAGTTTTAAGAAACATAATTCAGGTTACTTGGCAGGACGTGACTGCTTCTGTGTAGCAAGGAGGGTCAGGTGGCTGAGCTCACCAGGCCTATTTCCCATCCCCACACATATTCCTGGCATCTCTGCCACTTGGCCAGAAAAAGCCTTTGCATCAGGAAAGTCCGTCTCCTCCTGTTAAGTGGTTAAGTGTTTAAGTACTGTATCTAGTCACTACTGTTAGAGTTGGTTGTCTGCATATAGTCTTTTTTTTTTTTTTTTTTTTTGGTGAGACAGGGTCTCACTCTGTTGCCCAGACTGGAGTGCAGCCACATGTTCACAGCTCTCTGCAGCACTCCCTCCTGGGCTCAAGGGAAGCTCCCGCCTCAGCTTCCTGGTAGTCTGGACTACTGGCACACATCACCATGCAGGGCTGACTTTTTATTTTCTCATGGAGTCGAGGGTCTCATTATGTAGCCCTGGCTGGTCTCCAACTCCAGGGCTCAAGTGATCCTCCTGCCTTGGCCTCCTAAAGTTCTGGGATTACAGATATGAGTCACTGTGCCCAGTCTGCACATCAGTCTTAAAGCATGCATTTTCTATTTCAATTTCTTTCTCTTGGAGAGAGGTTTTTCACTTAAAGAAGCAAGGTAAATGAAGACAGATTTTGATTTTTGCCTCAACTGTAACCCTTCTACTAGAATCTACACTTCATTCATTTTGTAGGAATCCTCTAGCTATAATCCCTCCATCAGACTCCTGTAAGTGAATTTGAATAAAGGGCCATTCAATGCAATGCCTTTATCTAGAGGCCTGCTCAATGCAGCATCCTGTGGCACTGGACCACTGACATCCTGACAGTGTTGGCGAAGAGAATTTAACTGTTTTGAAGATCCTAAGTGCCAGTTCACACCCAAAGTGCTTAAGCCACAGACGCACATATTTTGTTTCATGACTTACCTGCCCAAGATATCATTGAAACGTGGATCTAATTCAATGTTGTATTTGTCAATATAGTCATATAAATCTTCTGTCCCCAGAACCTTGGCTATCCTCACCAACTAGTATTAAAGAAAGACAAAAACCCGTACCACAAGCTATTATATGATCAAATCAACAATTAATAATGATTGAATCAACATAAAGGGGTCATCATGTCTATAGGTATGAATGCTACCTCCTAACAGTTTTAGACTTCAACTCAATGGGATAGTGTTAGAAAAAGCAAACTACTTTATAAACTGGTTTCTTTCTCTTGAAATGTCATCCTGGCGAATTCTTATTTTTCTCCCCTCAAAACCCAATTGAAAATGTCACTTCTTTTGGGAAGCTCCCATTGCACACTCACACTACTCATCGCTACTGCCTTTTGTGCCTTGTCCACACTTCTACTCTGAAGTTATGACTATAATCTATTTTGTTTTATGTTTGACTCCCCTACAAGATCAACTATGAACTACTCGAGGGAAGAACTATTCTTTCTTTTTCTGTATTCCTCAGTACTGCATGACTTGAAACGGAGTTATTGACTTTAATGGAATTCAGGTTGTATTCTTTAAATACATTAAAATTGGACATGGCGCTCAAAGGGAACAAGACAATGGTACCTTCCACAAGGTCCTAGAATCATTCCAGGTTCTTGTGAATGAAAGAGCCCTTTGGTCTTCAAGGGGGAAGTGGAGTTAGCTTAAGAAACATCTATAACTCAACCCATATAAAGAGACAAAAGGATCACAGAAATAATAGGCTAACATATTGGAGAAACCTTCGTCTTGGAGAATAAGGTTGTATTAGGAGAATTCTAAGGTAATGTCCTATTTTAAAAATCTGGATGACAATTTGTATGTATTCTTCACAATAAAACAAGCAATGCAAATGACAAGGACTAAGAGGGAAAGTCTGATTTCAAAAAGCTAAGCTGGTAGCTCCCAAAACATCAGTCTAAGGATCAATATCAGGGTGGCTGAACAAACAGTGAACTGAAAATTATAGGCAGTCCTGGCTATCATTGCATTAGACCAGTAAATTTTTCAGTGGGTATAACATATATTACCTGATCATAATTGTCATGTCCATGGAAAAATGGCTCCTTCCGAAAGATCATACTTGCCAGCATACAACCCAAACTCCACATATCCAAACTATAATCGTACATCTGCATAAAAGTAAACTCACTATTATTTGTGAATCCCCAGGCCTGTCACTTCAAAATAAAAGATTAAAAAAAAAAAATCACTCCACTGACTCAAAATCAAAACACTAATAACATCTTCATATACTTCTTTTAGTCTTTTTTTTTTTTTTGGAGACAGAGTCTCACTCTGCTGCCCAGGCTGGAATGCAGAGGCACAATCGTGGCTCACCACAACCTCCGCCTCCCAGGTTCAAGCGATTCTCTGCCTCAGCCTCCTGAGTAGCTGGAACTACAGGCGCGTGCCACCATGCCTGGCTAATTTTGTATTTTTAGTAGAGACGAGGTTTCACTATGTTGGCCAGGCTGGTCTCGAACGCCTTACCTCATGATCCACTCGCCTTAGGCTCCCAAAGTGCTAGGATCACAGGCATGAGCCACCGCACCTGGCTAGTCTTTTCTTTCACGCATCTTTCACTAGATTTTAAGATAATTTTTACTTTTTAAAATTTTTTATTTGAGACAGAGTCTTGCTCTGTTGCCCAGACTGGAGTGCAGGGGTGTGATCTTGGCTCACTGCAACCTCAGCTTCCCAGGTTCAAGCAATTCTCTGCCTCAGCCTCCCGAGCAGCTGGGATTACAAGTGCCCGCCACCACGCCTGGCTAATTTTTTTGTATTTTTAGTAGAGACAGGGTTTCACCATCTTGGCCAGGCTGGTCTTGAACTCCTGACCACGTGATCTACCTGCCTCGGCCTTTCCAAGTGCTGGGATTACAGGCGTGAGCCACTGTGCCTGGCTTTTTTTTTTTTTTTTTAAAGACACAGGGTCTTGCTCTGTTGCTCAGGCTGGAGTGTAGTGGCACGATCATAGCTCACTGTAACCTCCAACTCCTGGGCTTAGGCCTTGAGTAGGTAGGATTACAGGCATACACCACTATGCTCAGCTAATAAATATACTATTTTGAATTGTTTTCTTCACTTACACACACAAAAAAAACCCTCCAAATTGTTAGCCCATGGAAACCATGTAATGTGTATCATTAGTATTTTATTACATAAATGTTTCAGAATTTAATCTTTAATTCTCCTATAATAGGACAGTGTTCTGTTTTTCACAATTATTAGTAATACTGTACAAACTATTTTTATGCATAAAACGCTTTTGAGCTCAGGGCTATAGCCTTAAGATCCCAAGAAAGAAATTCCTACAAGAACAAAGAGTCTGAAACTTTTTTTTTTTTTTTTTTTTTTTT
>NW_016812222.1:1169312-1192034 GCF_001698545.2 Rhinopithecus bieti | reverse complement strand
CCAACAGCTTTTTAAAAGGATTGTTCAGGTTGCTATGGAGAGATTATAGATTCACAGGAAATTGCAAAAGTAGTAGAGATTCTCTGTACCCTTTACCCAGTTTCCCCTAATAGTAACATCTTACATAACTACAGTACAATATCAAAACCAAGAAACTGACATTGGTACAATTCAGAAAGATCTTATTCAGGTTTCACCAGTGTTACATGCACGCACATGTTTGTGTGTTTCTATGCAATTTTATCATATGTAAAAATTCATATAATCTCAACAAGGTATAGAACTGTTCCATCACCACACACATGTCCTGTGTGTTAGCCCAACCCCTGGCAACCCCTGTTCTTTATCTCTACCATTTTGAGAATGCTACAGAAGGCCGGGCGCGGTGGCTTAAGCCTGTAATCCCAGCACTTTGGGAGGCCGAAGTGGGTGGATCACGAGGTCAGGAGATCGAGACCACCCTGACTAACACGGTGAAACCCCGTCTCTACTAAAAATACAAAAAAAAAAAACTAGCCGGGCATGGTGGTGGGCGCCTGTAGTCCCAGCTACTCGGAGGCTGAGGCGGGAGAATGGCGTGAACCCAGGAGGCGGAGCTTGCAGTGAGCTGAGATCGCGCCACTGCACTCCAGCCTGGGCGACACAGCGAGACTCCGTCTCAAAAAAAAGAAAAGAGAATGCTACAGAAATGGAGTTATTGGCATATAACTCTTTTTGAGATTGCCTTTTTTCACTAAGCATGCGATCCACCCAAGTTGTTGCAGGTATCATAGTTCTTTCCTTTTTATTGAGAAATACTACTTCATAATAATAATATATGGTATGGATATGCCAGTTTGTTTAACCATTCCTTCACTGAAGGGCACTTCCCCCCCACACCTTTTTTTTTTTTTTGAGATGCAGTCTTGCTCTGTCACCCAGGCTGGAATGGAGTGGCATGATCTCGGCCTACTGCAACTTCCACCTCCCGGGTTCGAGCAATTCTCCTGCCTCAGCCTCCTGAGCAGCTGGGATTACAGGTGCATGCCACCACACTCGGCTAATTTTTGTATTTTTTTAGTAGAGATGGGGTTTCACCATGTTGGCCAGGCTGGTCTCCAACTCCTGAACTCGTGACCTGCTGGCCTTGGCCTCCCAAAATGCTGGAATTACAGGCCTGAGTCACCACGCCCAGCTTTTTCCCTCAATTTTAAGCTATTAAAAATATAGTTGCATTCATATACAGGCTTTTGTGTGGACCTAAGATTTTGTTGCTCTGAGATAAATGCCACTGCAGGATTGTATGGTAAGCGTATGTTTAGCTTTTCAAGAAACCAACAAACTATAAAACAATAGTTTAGCATTTTCCAAAATGCTAAACTTTACATTCCTACCAGCAATGTATGAGAGATCAAGTTTCTTCACATTTTTGTCAGCACTTGGTACCATCACCATTTTTCATTTTAGCTGTTCTAACAAATGTGTAGTTAACTTAAATTTCAAGTGAGAACATGCCAAAGCTTAGAATGTGCAAAAGCTTGGCCGGGCGTGGTGGCTCACGCCTGTAATCCCAGCACTTTGGGAGGCTGAGGCGGGCAGATCACAAGGTCAGGAGATTGAGACCATCCTGGCTAACACGGTAAAGCCCTGTCTCTACTAAAAATACAAAAAAATTAGCTGGACGCCGTGGTGGGCGCCTGTAGTCCCAGCTACTCGGGAGGCTGAGGCAGGAAAATGGCATGAACCTGGGAAGCAGAGCTTGCAGTGAGCCGAGATCGCGTCACTGCACTCCAGCCTGGGCGACACAGCGAGACTCCGTCTCAAAAAAAAAAAAAAAAAAAAAAGAATATGCAAGAATATGCAAAAGCTCTCTATCTTCAGAGATAAGGCCTAACAATGACCAATAAGGTTTTACATGATTTGGTTTTACCTCTTTGATCTCATTTCCTTCTTTCCCTGCATTCATTCTATCCCAGCTTTATCCTTGAGGCTCTTCCAACATGCCAAACACATCCTTACCTCAAGGGATTTTGTACTTGCTATTTACTCTGCCTTGAGACATGTTTCTTCATAAGACTGCATGGCTGGGTCCCTTCCAGTGCTCTCTAAAATGTCACCTTTCCAGTGAAACCTTCCTTTACAACTGGTTTAAAACTGCAAATACCCTCTTGCCATTCACTATTCTTGTTTTTGATTCTACATCAAAATAACTTTCTATCCCACCAGCCTCCCTAAATGTAAGCTCCTAAAAGACAATCATTTATTGTATGTTTAGTTCACTCATATATCCCTAGCCCCTAGAATGGTGCCTTTGACATAGTATGTGCCTAAAAAAATTTAGTTGCATAAACCAATCACCTACCTCCCCAAAGACCACAACAGATAAGTCATCATAGCTTGGTCACCTCAAAAAACTGAAATGTTACAGCATGTGGCCATTACAGCTCTCATGTAAAAGCATTTGTAGACAATAGGGGCCTCATGACACCTACTAACAGAAGTAGCATTTTCTGTATATTTCATCCACTTAACTGTGCACATTTAATTCTCATGAATACCTAGTTGTCTGCAGGGCAATTATTACCCACACTGTACAAGAAAGAAAAAGAAGGCAAATGAAGACAAAGTAGTGTCTCAGGAAACTAGTTATTCAACAAAAAAGACTAGAAGCCACGTTTCTGGGCTTAGAAGATGAACATTTTGCCCACTACACTAATGTTTCCTTCTTGGTAGCATTCTTAGGAATATAAATAATGGTTCAAACATGTTGATTTGTAAATTCATTAATTCACCAAATATTTATCAAGGGCCGAATAGGTACTAGGGTCTGTGACAAGGGATAAAGTGTTGAAGATGGGCAATTAACTACATCACGGAGATAAATAACACTTGTCCGTCTATCACTTTACCTTTCTGTGCTCATGATCAATCATGACATTATGGGGCTTCACATCTCTGTGCATAATTCCCATGCTGTGACAATAATCCAGGGCCTGTGGGAGCAACAGGTAAGAAAGGAGTTAGCCTGAATAATAGTTAAGAGTCCTTTACTTTTCCCTCCATGTTAATTTTCCTTTTAGCCTCACAATACCCCTGGGATTCAAGTTGAGGACAGTCACTTCCACAGCAATGCTTCAGAGACTTGTTCATGATCTCATAGTCAAGCAAACTCAGGTCTCTGAGCTTAGAGATCTTTTTCTGATATAGCTGTTTCAACATGTTTTCTGTCTTAAAAAGACCCAAAGTATACCCAAATTGCACCACTTCAAAGTTTTCCGTCTCGTACAGATCCTAGATTATTTTCACAGACCCCTCAAAGAAAGAAAATAGATCTTTACTATAAACCTCTTATTCAAAGAACAGTAATTCTTTAGCAACTAAGAGCCCATAACAGAGGTTGGCAAACCACAGGCCAAATTTGGCCTGATGTCTGCTTTTGTAAATAATGTTTTATTGGAACATAGCCATGCCTATTTGTTTGCATATTGTCTATGGTTGCTTTTGTGCTACAACAGCAGAGCTGAACACTACACGGCCCACAAAGCCTAAAATATTTACTATTTGGCCCTTTAAAGAAGTCTGCCAATGCCTGATTTAGGTGATCAAATCCAATCTGAAATGTTTCCAACCTCAAGCTAAAGGGAACTGAGTACTATAATCTTTGGGGTTTGTTAATACCAGCCTTTCAGTCAACTGACGTTATTGGCCAAATTCTCGTCCTTCCTGAAGGGCAACTTGGGTTCCTACAGTTCCCAAGTCTAGGCAATCATATCTGTAACTTTCTAAAGCCTTGCTTGCCACAAACTGCATGAGCCAATGGAAAGATCAAGTATCTTTGCTGGCACAATCTCCTCAAGGTACTTCTAAGGCTCCAACAGCAGACTTTATGTCAACTCTTGTTTAGTAAGAAACCTTAGCCAACTTTTAGCAATTCTCTCATCTAGAAAGCTGACCTTGTGACTACTGGGAACAAGATATTTGGTGACCCCACTTTAGAAATGAAAGTAAATTTTCAATTAGCAATCTATAAGCAGAAATTTACACAATCCTTAGGACAATTACCCTTTGAGAACTGAGTTGCAGTTTACTGTTTTATTTGTTGAATCTTCAGTGAAATAAAGTATATCAGAAGCTAGCACATCAGGTGTTTTCACGAGTTTTGAAAATTTAATTTTAACTTACGTAGGGGCACACAGAGATTACAAATATTTGTTAAGGGGTCACTCTTAGCTATTTTACAAACACCCTTTTTCAAATTGTTCTAAATTATACTCCTACTAGACCCCATTCCATAACCCTTGGCACAAGGGTTCTGATCCTATTATTAATTTTTATTTATTTATGTATTTAGAGACAAGAGTCTCACTCTGTGCCACTGCACTCCAGCCTGTGCAACACTCATAGCTCACTGCTGCCTCAAATTCCTGAGATCCTCCTGTCACAGCCTCCCGAGTAGCTGGAATTACAAGCATGAGCCACCATGCCCAGCTAATTTTAATTTTCTGCTAATTTTAATTTTCTGTAGAGACAGGGTCTCACTATGTTGCCCAGGCTGGTCTTGATCTGCTGGCCTCAAGCAATCCTCCTGCCTTGGCCTCCCAAGTAGCTGGGACTTACAGGTGCACACCACCATGCCCAGGTAATTAAAAAAAAAAAATTTTTTTTTTTGACGAGTTGATGGGTGCTGACGAGTTGATGGGTGCAGCACACCAACATGGCACAAGTATACATATGTAACAAACCTGCACATTATGAACATGTACCCTGGAACTTAAAGTATAATAAAAAAAAAATTTTTTTTTTTTTTTTTTTTTGAAGAGATGAGGGTCTCACTATGTCACCCAGGCTGGTCTTTTGATCTCCTGGCCTCAAGCAATCCTCCTGCCTCAGCCTTTCTAAGTGCTGGGATTACAGGTATGATACTATTAACTTATTAAAAACTTATATAGAGGTCCCTTCTTTCAACATACTTTACAAGGTTAATTTGCTGGCTTTTCTACCATCAATTTACTATTTAACAAAGAGAAGACCAATTTAAAAAATACTTAGTATCCAAGGTTCACTTACCTTCAGAATCTCATACATGTAAAATCGAATATCATAGTCTGTTAACGTCTGGTACAATTGCTGTTAAAGACAAATGTTTGAGCCATGAAATAATGCTGACAGAAAGGCATTTTTCACCCTCACCCACAGTAATTCAAACCAAGACTTGGCTCATTTACCATTGTTCCAAGATCTGTCCATTCACTGCTCTCTATTTCTCCAACATTACATTAATTTTAAAGAGATACTCTGGGTCTTCAACTCTTAAAAGTGAATAATTACTTAAACATACATTGCAGAAGCTATAATCCACTGTTAGAAACATACCGATCTAGATACATTAATATGCACTGATACACACCTATAATTTAGTTTGCTTTTATCTTCAGACCTTCTCAAAAAAGACATTTTGGCAAATATACTGCCTCCTTACTAAGGAACTAACTCATTTTTGGCTTATATAGTTAGCCCTGCAGATCACCAGTGGGTATGCAGATGGCATGATGCCAAACCTGTTAAGTCAATTTAACAAAACTATTCTTGTTCCAATAGGAAAGTAAACTCCGTGAACAACTGTTACGTATCCTTTCCAGTTTCCAAAGAGTTGCAGAATGTTTTTTACATGGACATGTCTTTTTTTTTTTTTTGAGACAGGGTCTCACTCTGTTGCCCAGGCTGGAGTGCTGTGCTGCGATCATAACTCACAGCAACCTCAAACTCCTGGGCTCAAGAGATCCTCCTACCTCAGCTTCCCCAATAGCTAGGACTACAGGTGTAAGCCACCATGCCCAGCCACATGTACATCTCTTTAAATGGTTAGCAATGTCTTCTGACAAAGTTTTTCTTGAAATTATCATTCTGACTCTAAAACAGCTCCTCTTTTTTTCCCTATCTCTGCAAAAGAATTCACTAATTTATTAATATATAACATTCTGTATACTGGAGTGGTGGAAAGGCAAATCAAAGATCTTTTACAACTTTTACTCCAAAAGAGTAGCTACATTCTTCTGTAAAATTGGAACTGTATAAGTAGGCCACCGGATAGATTGGAATTCTGAGATATCCCTTATAGAGGTTTGTGCTATGGCAGAATTTGACATTACCCTTCCTCGATTCCTGCCTTTTAAGATCTATCGCCCACAGTTCCTGACAAATCCTAAGAAATAAGCAGTCCCTACTTTTATATACACAATATATTTCTTCCTGAACACTACTGTTTAAAGCGAATGCCATAAGGCCAGATCCTAAGTGAACATGTGTTGCTGCCTTCATTAGGTTGAACATCAGCAGAAACTGTCAACTAAGTAGTAAGAAGTAAATGTATTGGTCATTAAAAAGAACATTTAACAAATGGGCAAAATATCAAGACGCAGAAAGTGGGCACTGCTTGTATAGGAGTTCTTCTATCTTAAGGCATTTTTCACCCTCACCCACAGTAATTCAAACCAAGACTTGGCTCATTTACCATTGTTCCAAGATCTGTCCATTCACTGCTCTCTATTTCTCCAACATTACATTAATTTTAAAGAGATACTCTGGGTCTTCAACTCTTAAAAGTGAAGAATTACTTAAACATACATTGCAGAAGCTATAATCCACTGTTAGAATTTGCACTGTAAGGATGAAAATCTTTTTAAAAACAAATTCGAAGCAAGCTCTTCTAACAGCATCATCCCCAAAGGCTATGTGGTCTAAAAACCCACTAGCCCGAAACAGTTGGTTATATATTATACCTTGAAGTCTGTGTTGTTTACGTGTTCAAAACCAAGGCGGGGTTCGTGACTAGGGGAAAAGAACAAAAACAAAAACACACATTAGCAACAGCCCTGACAGCTTTAGTGGGGACAATGTTTGCGGATGCTGCATGGTGAATTTGGCAGTCCTCGCCTCAGTAGTAAGAAACCCTCTATTGCTACAAGCCCTCCCCGCTCTGATTATCACCACACTTAGGTCATTTTTGGGATGGATTTCAAACAGAAGACATGGAGCTGAAGTCTCACCAGGCTCTAGGCAGCCCGACAATGCGCCCATCGCCCATCGGCATCGGACCTGAGTTTGCAAAATGGATTAACACATTTCAGTTTCCAGTGCTATCAGTCTCTTAGCCTAGAAGAATAAGAAATAGTCTGTGGGTGGAGGTCTCTTTGAAAGAAAGACCCAAGCTAGTTAAATGGTATATCTGATTAAGCACTTTCAAAGCAGGACTTAATGATGAGGGTTGGGGGAGGGAACAAAAAGAGGCCAGTTGTGCTCCAGGTCAAACACCATCTCAGCCCTGGTGGGCCTTGCTAACACCTACTATACTCACCACAGGGTCTTTTACAATGTCTGCCAGTGTGATGATGTTGGGACCTCCTCTCAAATTCTCCAAAATCTTTATTTCACGCTTAATTTTCTTCTTTTTTACTGGCTGAAAGGGGAAAAGTACATCAGCAAAAAAAAAAAAAAAACAACACTCTTTTTCAGAGTATTTCAACATGTAGTGTAATATATAAATGGCTTACTTATGAGCACCTTGAAGGAAGAAAATGTCACATTCATCTCTGAATCCTTCTCCTAGCACTGTGCCAGGTATTCTGCAGGTACTTACAAATGTTGAATTGAAAGAAAAAAAGATTTCTATTCCAAAGACCAGACTTCTGCAGAATTAGCATTTCAATCATCAGTCTTGATGTTCATGTTTTAAAACATGTTAAACATGTTAATGTCTTAAAACCTTACAAAGTAGCAATTTAAATGGTTAGTAATACTAAAGTATATCTTGAAAAGCTTTTTATCAATTAGGATGAAACATGGGCCCTTTCCATTTCTTCTTCTAATCAGGGCCAACAACAAGGATGGTCAAAACATTTTTTTTTTTTTTTTTGAGACGGAGTCTCGCTCTGTCGCCCGGGCTGGAGTGCCGTGGCCGGATCTCAGCTCACTGCAAGCTCCGCCTCCCGGGTTCACGCCATTCTCCTGCCTCAGCCTCCCGAGTAGCTGGGACTACAGGCGCCCGCCACCTCGCCCGGCTAGTTTTTTGTATTTTTTAGTAGAGACGGGGTTTCACAGTGTTAGCCAGGATGGTCTCGATCTCCTGACCTCGTGATCCGCCCGTCTCGGCCTCCCAAAGTGCTGGGATTACAGGCTTGAGCCACCGCGCCCGGCCCAAAACATCTTTATGTAGCATAACCCTGAGGGTAAAGTGTGGGTCTTGGAGTCATAATGCCCAATGTGAAACCTACCTTTACTACCTGCCAGCTGTAATGGCAAACTACATAACCTCTCCAAGCCTTTCATTGTAATGGCAAACCACATAACCTCTCTAAGCCTTTCGCTAAGTGTAAAATGAATAACAAGAGTACCCATCTCATAAGATTGTTCCAAGAATCAAATGAGGTATTTGAAAGACTTTGGAATATGGCTGGAACATAACATAATAATAACTGTCTAGCCTGATCGCCAATATTCTCTCTCTCTTTTTTTTTTTTTTTTTTTTGAGACGGAGTCTGGCTCAGAGGCCCAGGCTGGAGTGCAGTGGCGCGATCTCGGCTCACTGCAAGCTCCACCTCCCGGGTTCATGCCATTCTCCTGCCTCAGCCTCCCGAGTAGCTGGGACTACAGGCACCTATCACCATGCCCAGCTAATTTTTGTACTTTTAGTAGAGACGGCGTTTCACCATGTAAGGCAGGATGGTCTCGATCTCCTGACCTTGTGATCTGCCTGCCTCGGCCTCCCAAAGTGCCAATAACTCTTATAAATGAATCCCTCCATTCTAAAAAGAGTACTCTGCAAAGTGTATCTTAAACATTCCTTTGTCCTCACCCATCCTTTCCACATCTGTTCTAGTATGGAATCCTTTCCATTTTTTTTCTGAGGAGCGCCTTGGTCCAACTGTACCTCCTTTATAAAGCCTCCTCCTTTTCTTTTCTTTTCTTTTTTTTTTTTTGAGACGGAGTCTTGCTCTGTCGCCCAGGCTGGAGTGCAGTGGCACGATCTCAGCTCACTGCAACTTCAACCTCCCAGGTTCAAGGAATTCTCCTGCCTCAGCCTCCGGAGTAGCTGGGATTACAGGCACACGCCACCACGCCTGGCTAATTTTTGTATTTTTAGTAGAGATGGGTTTCACCATGTTGGCCAGGCTGATCTCGAACTCCTGACCTCATGATCCACCTGCCTTGGCCTTTTAAAGTGCTGGGATTATAGGCATGAGCCACCGTGCCTGGGCTTATAAAGCCTTCTCCTGAATAGTCTAAAACAGTCCTGGACCAAAGGAAATACAATGCAAACCACGTGTAATTTTAAATGTTTCTTGTGTAGCCACATCAAGAAATTTAAAAAAGGACAAAATTAATGTATTTTATTAATCTAAAATCTTATTTTAACATATAAATCAATGTAAAAAATTACTAATCTATTTTACCTTCTTTTTTCTGTATTAAACCTTTGAAATCTAATATATTTTACCCTTACAGCATATCTCAATTCAGCCCAGCCACATTTCAAGTGCTTAACAGCCTCATGAGGCCTGTGTGTCTGCTGTACTGTGGACTGTGCAGGTCTTTTCCGAGAGTGTTGGTCACCTCAGACTCGATGCCCTCCATAGAACTCTTAGAAGTTAAATACATCTCATCTCTTCACATTTACAAGATTGGTAGTTACTAAAGTTTGATGACCAACAATCATCTGGATTTTTTTGACATACAGACTCACAGAACCCACCAAGATTTACTAAATCAGAATCTTGAGAGGGAAACGGAGTATTTATTTTTAGATACTTTCCAGGCTGATGATCCAGGTCCAGAAACTACTAAATAATATACTATAAATTCTTTCAACTTTGTCTTAAGCCTCAAGCACCTGGTAGCAGAAAGCAAGCAGATTTTGGAAACAATGACAGTTCTCAAAACCTGGCTTTGTGGTTGTGCAGTGTTCAGAAAAGCATTTAAATGTTTCTCATTGCTGAAAGGGACTATACTTCCCCGTCAGTGATTTACATACCACAGTTAGAACAGGTCCAATGCAAAGGGGTACCCAATAAATAGAAGCTATTTTACTAATGACTTCCATGTAGTCCACATTGAATTCAACCCATGACCTCTTACCCAATACAGTATCTACCTAAGAAACAAGATAATAGAAGTCTTCTCTTCCTGCTAGGAGATCTTTCTATCCTGCAGAGACTAACCCAACAACTTACCTCCTGTTTTTCATTAACCCAATTGCTGGATTTTTTAGTGGAAAAAAAAGCTTCTGGTTGACAAAACTATTCTACAGAATCCTTCGAATCTATAAACTTAAAAAGCTGGTTTGTGACAGACCAGGCAGCTGACTCAGGCCCTAATTTAATGTGATCAATGCAACTTTTTCTTATTAAATAAATAGGGGAGATTAAAAATTTTAAATATGGTTTGCAAAGGAACTTCATCTATACTTACACCACCTACCCACAGTTATAGTAAAATATACAATACAGTTAGAAAAACTGAGCTGAAAAAAATCTTTCTAAATTACCCTTCATTCAAAACTATCAAGGGCTCACAATTATCTACAGGAGACAGTCATAATTTTAAGACTGCAAGGAAATGCAGAGATTTTTTTCCAAGCCTTCACCAACTTAATCTCTCTTTCCAAGTTTAACTCCTATATATGGTCACATAACGTTGTATCTTTCACATGAAATATTTCTCTCACTTTTCCCTCTTCCTCCTTTCTTATCTTGGTGCACTCTACAGCCTGCTTCCCTTCACCATTTCCACCCAACACCTATCCAAATCCTCCTCCCATTTAGCCTGAAGACAGCTCCAGGGAGCTTTTCCTGACTACTACCCTCTTCTGAACTGTAGACCCACTATTCATGCTTTTCACGTGGCTCTAAATAATAATATATCACCTCATTCTATCATATACCTTTCCATATGAATATCACCATACAATCATAAAGAACTCCAGTCTCCAAGGTATGTACATACATACACAATTTTGTATTTAATCCTTTCTGTTTTTCGAGACAGGGTCTCACTCCCATTGCCCAGGCTGGAGTGCAATGGGTTTCATCACAGATCAGTGCAGCCTTCAACTTCCAGGCTCAAGTGATCCTCCCACTTTAGCCCCTCGAGTAGCTGCGACTAAAGGCACATGCCACTACACTGAGCCAAGATTCTTTTAATAGATGGATAAACATGTCCTAGGTTAAAAGGACTACTGTGGCTAGTCACCCAAATGTTTTGATTTCCAACCTAGTTCTCTTTCTACATATTTCAAGATAGATAAAAATACTTAAACTCTTTGGTTCTCAAATGGCATGTGAGGCACTCCAGCAATGCACAGAGTACTGTGGAATACTTTACTTTTTTGAGGAAAACACACCAAACAATCATTGCATCTGCCAGACACTGGGTGCACTACCAGCTTGAGGTAGTTCGTAGTTTCAACATTAGATTGTATTATATTCCTTGTGAGGGCGCATATTTTTTGTGAAGCTGGGTTTGCAGTAGTTGCTGTGATAAAAAGCAAGTACTGCACAAAAATCAATGACAGGATATGAGGGTGGTGGTGTCCAATCCGATTACAACATTTGAAAAGCTATGCAGTAACAGGTCTACATAACCCGATGGTAATAAATTATAGTTACTAAGAATAAAACTATTATTTTTCTTTTTATTTATGTGAATAACTTTTTAAATGGCTACCAAGTTGTTAAAATAGAAATACTTAGTGGCCAGGTGCAGTAGCTCATGCCTGCAATCCTGGCACATTGAGAGGCCGAGGCAGCCGCCTGAGGTCAGGAGTTTGAGACCAGCCTGACCAATATGGTGAAACCCCATCTCTACTAAAAATACAAAAATTAGCCGGGCATGCTGGCGTGCACCTGTAGTCCCAACTACTCGGGAGGCTGAGGCAGGAGAACTGCTTGAACACAGGAGGCGGAGGTTGCAGTGAGCCGAGATCTCGCCGCTGCACTCCAGCCTGGGTGACAGAGCGAGACTCCGTCTCAAAACAAAAACAATAAAACTTACTTAGCTATTTGGACCTTGCTACTTAATACAGAGATGAGGTATTTCTTGACTTAGGAGTACCATTAAAAATTACTAAGATAGTATAAGTGTTATAAATTGAGAAAGTTTGGAAACTTCTACTTTTCAGTGTCAAATATGAAAAAGTTCCTGTGGTAAGGAACTATATGCTAAGTTCCCAATATAAGACAGTGCACAGCATGTTATAACTAAATTAAAAGTTGTATACTGGTAGCCCAGAGGCCAAATCTGGCCTGTGCATTATTTTTTTAAATCTTCAGCCAACACTTAAAAATCAGGAGAATTCATATACAAATATAAATTTCTGGCTTTTCTTTGGAAAACAGAGTATGAAGCAACAATGGACTTGCATTACTGCAGGGCAATCATCAGCTTCAGCTGAGAAGCAGGTAACTCCTTTTGAAGAGGCATGTGTTTCCCAGTTTGTTTTAGTCCCTATCACTCACATCATCTAAGCATGGGCAATTACACCAGACTAGCTGCACTGATATCATCTGTCTGTCCTCCTTAAGTCCTGTGACTCCTCATCCTTACAAAGTAGAGGCAATTATTTATTTATTGAAAATAAAAGCCTCATTATATAATGAAAAGTATAGGAAATAAGTATTAGGCAAGAACTGGGAGAGAAGAGACTGCACCTTTGCTCCCTTACTCTGCCACAACCTAGCAATATGAGTCAACTCAAATCACTTCTTTTGCTTCAGTTTCCTAATCTGTCAAATAAGCAGAACTTGTTCAATTGAGTTCATACTATACAAGAAAATTTTATTTATTTGCTTTGGCACCAAAAACCTTTTAAATGCTGTTTTAAAAAAGTCTTCACAACTATTTTTAAAAATCTATATTCCAAATACCTCTGAAATTATCTCTTGTACTCACCTTGAGAATTTTAACAACAACTTTTTCATTATTTGTGATGTTGATGGCTTCAAATACTTCACTGTATTTACCTCGGCCTAATTTTCGAACCAGCTGGTAGTCATCTTGATTTCTGTGGACACAAACAAAATGACTTATAAACGGTCAAATTATCAAGCATCAATTCAACTTACAGGAATCTGCTGCCAGCAGGTGTAAAAGAAATAAGAGGTATTTCAAATAATTCCCAAATTGGTTTCATTGTATTTTTTTTAATTAGGCCACTTAAAAATACGTGTGTTCCAAATCCTAGAATTAGGAAAACTTACACCTTTCAATTATTCTTTCAAATCCCAAACTGTTTACATCTTTACTGGCATATGACATGGAGCTAGCTTGTATTAACGTTTGTTCTAAATATGTTTGTCTCCAACAAGAGACAGCTTTCCCCAAGAGAATAATTTTTATATATTCTTGTCCCTTAGGGCTTGGTCCAGTGTTGGCACTTAGCAGGAACTCAAAACATTTTGCAAGACTGTTTCAATCTAGCCAACTTTGGCAGCAGCTGATTTTTAACAGGCCTCTTTGAAGGTAAATGGCTTTAAAATGTATAGGCTTAATCTATTTGCCCTCCAGGGCAAGCTCTGGGGATAGTCCATGTGTAGTAAAGTTCACAGAGCACACTATAGATTGTAAACTATAGTCAGTGGTCCTCTCCTCTACTTATACCCATATTCTGTGACCAATAAGCAACGTCAGAGGTAATAAACAGAGGTAGAATAAGGGAAATGCCAACATTTTCCTCCTGCCCCTGCCTGCTTCCAATGTAGAGGGCTGTGCTCTGAAGAATGACAAACACAGTTCCATTAAGGTCTAAATTCTATCTACTCCTGCTGGAGCTACTAAGTATCCAATATGAACCAAATCAACCATATCAACCATTCATTTTCCTCAAGTAGCTAAAAGAAAGTGAATGAAAAGACAAAACGTACTAAAACAATGGACAACATTATAATCATGGTAGGTCTAGGGGAAGAAAGCTCCTACTTCTTTCTGTCTTGAGTTCTCTTCCTATGGGAGGGTATACAAAACAAATGCGAGCAAACAAACAGTACCATGTCAAAAGCCCAAAAGGCTCTTTAGTGCCATTTAAGCAGAACCAAGTGCAAAGCACTCAATTTGAAGATAGCAGTTGAAATTCCTATAGTAAACAGTGTTACCTAGAGTCCAAAGCCTGTGACATAAACGGAAAACTGTTAGATTATCAGTAGTAACAACATTTATTGGTAGTAAACCACACTGGCACTTAATGGTGTCTTTACAGCATACAGTGTCTCTGTATTCAGAAGCAATGTATTTACTGTTAAGAATCATGGCATACTCAAGTTAGCTGGGTGGGGCGGCAGATGCCTGTTATCCCAGCTACTCCGGAGGCTGAGGTGGGAGAATCACATGAACCCAGGAGGCAGAGGTCGCAGTGAGCCGAGATCACGCCACTGCACTGCAGCCAGGGCGACAGAGCAAGACTCATCTCCACACACACACACAAAAATCATGACATACTCAAGATTAAACATACACCCTATGACAATTTAGGGAAGCATCCACTTACCACTTACAGGTTATGGAAATCACACGCAGTCAGATATAAAATACAGCATACAGGAGCTGCAGCTTTGGTTTTCTAATTGCTTTCTTTTGCACTTGAATATCAAAATACTTTTATCACACAAGTATGATCTGACCAATTAAATGTCTACCACATTGGGACAGGACATGCAAACATCCAAATGAGTCTGCACAGAGAATTAGGAGGGCAAACACAGCTGCTCAGGCAGACTACAACTGTTCAAGATAGAATTTGGGCTGAATTCCATGTTAAGACATGCCTAGTCTCAGGATAAGGGCAAATGTTTAAGAATTTAATTCTGCTTCTCATCAGAAAGAAGTTACCTTTTTGGAGAACTGTTTCATCCTCCTATATCAACATGAAACAACATTCTCTACCTCAAAATACTTTATGTAAGATTTTGGTGTTTTCAAAGTCTCTCAAGTATCGACTCTCACTGATCTGCAATGCCCTTAGCTTGATAAGCAAGCTGACAGGTAACTTTTTATTGCCAGGTGCCTGTACAGAATACTGTCATGAGTTATTTAATGACATTCTGAGAAATGTGTTAAACATCAGAGTGTTTACACAAACCTACATGGTATGGCATACTACATACCTAGGGTATAGCCTATGGCTCCTAGGATACAAACGTGTCCCGTAATAAAAAGGCAATTGTAACACAATGGTATTTGTGTATCTAAACATAGAAAAGGTAATGAATGCATTGTTGATGTTACAACGACATCATTAGGCCACAGAAATTTTTCAGTTCTCTTATGATCTTATGGTACCGTCCTACATGTGGTCTGTCATTAATTCAAACGTTGTTATGTGGTGCATGACTGCATATAAATCAGAGAAAAGGATAAGAAACTAAAATGATTTTTAAATGGCAAGCCCATTAAAATTGTTCACTTGCCAAAGCAACTCTGCTTCTTCACTGCAAAACCAAATTTTCAGCTCAAAAGAAGAAAACACAAATCGGGCTTTGATCTTGAGGCATACACATACAGAGTCATGGAGGTTTTCTGACAAAAACTACTCAACAGATCCACAAGATTCAGCCCTTTGAGTGAGTATAATGAAGTCAACAAAAACAATTACCCCATTCCACCACATGTGACTCGTAATCCCAGTATTCTCGAGGTCTGTGTGTATTAACATCTGTGTAAACTCTGGCCCTGCTTGGCACGGGTCCCGACATGTCAGACAGGTTGGCGGACAAAGCTGGACTTGATGTTTGGAGATCTGGCAGTCACTGTGTTCAGAGGCAGCTGGGGGTAAGACCTTGTTTCAGACCTGTTTTCTTCAAACTGCAGAAACAAAATGCACAAAGTCCAAGGAATCATTTGCAGAAGGTACATGGGAAGGAAACAATCTTACAAATAATAATGGCTTGAAATACACCTCTGGCTCTCCTACCTATAGCCAATAAATATAGCTCAACTGTGTTAACCAGTGCTTCCTATGAGAAGAAAAATACCAAGAAATACAGTAAACTGGTATTTGCTTTAATCATATTTTGCCAAATATCCTGTTATCTATGCATGCAAAATTTGAATAATTTTTGTAAGACAGCCTGGAAGGGAAAAATGGCATTGAGGATAGATACATCAGCATTACCACTATTTATATATTCTACAAAAGGTATTGGCAAGAAAAGTACTTTCCTTTCAGCAGCTTTCTGTAACTTAAGTAGGGGAGCTAAAAGGTTCTAGAATGGCGGCAAAGCCAAGAGTACAACTTGTCAGTCTGACTCATATTTGATGAAACCAGGAAGAGAATAAAGACTTGTTCTCATATGTCAAAGTTCCATGTCATCTTATAGCAATCCAAATCTTTTGGGGGAACCTTATGGTAATAATCAGTAGAACCTTGATCACCATTTGAAAGACACACTTGATTTCATTAAATTTAAGAACAGAAATCAGTAATATTCTCTTTATATTTAATACAGGAGCTTAAAAACTGGCATAAAACAGTAATACAGATTAGCTGAACTATGCAAAATTTGATACTGGTAGAAAATAAGTAAAATGTTAGAAATATGCTATCAAATCAGGCTCCTTTCCAATGATGTCTTCCCTATCTCCTACAGCATTTGCTGATTCCCCTCATTATGCACTTAGATGAAATTGTGTTGAGTTTCCAAATGTGATAACGTGAGAAGGATACAACACCTATGCAGTTTCCTGACTGAGACAGCGTAACTTCAATTTGTATGTGTGTATGTACGTACGTACGTATTTTAAGACAGGGTCTTATTCCACTGCCCAGGCTGGAGTGTAGTGGTGTGATCATGGCTCACTGAAGCCTCAACTTCCTAGGTTTGGGTGATTCTTCCACCTCAGCCTCCCAGGTAGCTGGGACTACAGGCATGTGCCACCACCCTCAGCTAATTTTTTATATTTTCAGTAGAGATGGTGTTTCACCATGTTGCGCAGGCTGGTTTTGAACTCCTAGGCTCAAGCAATCCTCCCACCTCAGCCTCCCAAAGTGCTGAGATCACAAGTGTGAGCCACCGCACCCAGCCATAACTTCAATTCAGAAAAAGAGGAAGTGTCTATTTAAAAAGGCGAAAGGGGTGCTATACTCCTAAAACATGTCCATATCATAAAAGACAAATGGAGGCTAAAGAGACACTGCATAAATGCAATACTCTATTCTAGACTGTATTCCATACTGCAGGAGGTGGAGGTGGGGATGCTATAAAAAACAATATTGACAGAACTGGAATTCAGAGGGTATTAAATTATTGTATCAATGTAAATTTGTGAAGTTGGTACATAATCACAACAGTTAAGAGAATATATCTATTCTTCTTCTTTTTTGAGATGGAGTTTCCCTCTTGTTGCTCACGCTGGAGTGCAATGGCGTGATCTCGGCTCACTGCAACCTCTGTGGCCTCCCGGGTTCATGTGATTCTCCTGCCTCAGCCTCCCGAGTAGCTGGGATTACAGGCATGCATCACCACGCCTGGCTAATTTTGTATTTTTAGTAGAGACGGGGTTTCTCCATGTTGGCTAGGCTTGTCTTAAACTCCTGACCTCAGGTGATCCACCCGCCTCAGCCTCCCAAAGTGCTAAGATTACAGACGTGAGCCACCGTGCGCAGCTCAAGAATATGTCTATTCTGTTTTTTTTTGAGACGGAGTCTCGCTCAGTCGCCCAGGCTGGAGTGCAGTGGCTGGATCTCAGCTCGCTGCAAATTCCATCTCCCGGGTTTACGCCATTCTCCTGCCTCAGCCTCCCGAGTAGCTGGGACTACAGGTGCCCGCCACCTCGCCCGGCTGTTTTTTTTTTTATTTTTTAGTAGAGACGGGGTTTCACTGTGTTAGCCAGGATGGTCTTGATCTCCTGACCTCGTGATCCACCCGCCTCGGCCCAAAGATCCCAAAGTGCTGGGATCACAGGCTTCAGCCACCGCGCCTGGCAAGAATATGTCTATTCTTAAGAAATTTTCCTGAATTAGAAGTAAACAGCCATGATGCATACAATCTACCCTAAAATGATTTAGAAAAAAAGTGTACCCACATGTCTACATGTGTATATATAGAGCACACATGACTGCACACACAAAAATAATAAAACAAGTTGGGTAAAATATTACAATAGGTAAATGTGCGTAAAGGGAATAGAGATGCCCTTTGTACGATTTCTATTTACTTTTTGTTGAAACTTTTTTGTTTGAAACAAGGTGTTACTCTGTAGGCCAGGCTACAGTACAGTGGTCTGATCACAGCTCACCGCAGCCTTGACCTCCCAGGCTCAAGCAATCCTCCCACCTCCGCCTCCCAAGTAGTTGGGACCACAGGCGTGGGTTACCACACCTGGCTAATTAAAAAAAATTTTTTTTCTGTAAAGATGGGGTCTCCCTATGTTGCTCAGGCTGGTCTCAAACTCCTGGGTTCAAGTGATGCTCCCATGCAGTCTCCCAAAGTGCTGTGATTATAGGAGTAAGGCACTGTGCCCAGCTTGTTGAAACACTTTTTAAAATTGTGGTAAAATATACGTAACATAAACTTTATGGCCAGGCACAGTAGCTCACTATGGGAGGCTGAAGAGGGTGGATCCCTTGAACCCAGGAGTTCACACCCAGTCTGGGCAACATGGCAAAACCCCGTCTCTACTGAAAATACAAAAAATTAGCCAGGTGTGGTGGTGTATGCCTGTAGTCCCAGCTACTTGGGGGGCTGAGGTGGGAGAATCACCGGAGCCCAGGAAGTTGAGGCTACAGTGAGCTGTGATTGTACTACTGCACTGCAGCCTAGGTGACAGGAGACAGACCCTAACTAAAAAAAATAAAAACTACCATTTTATCTACATTTAAACATAAAGTTCAGTTGCATTAAGTATATTCACATTCTTGTGCAATTATCACCAGATCATCCATTTCTATAAATTTTTACTATCCCAAATTAAAACTACGTATCCACTAAACACTAATTTTCCCTCCCTCTAACTCTTCGCAACCACTATTCTATTTTCTGTCTGAGTTGGCTATTCTAGGAACCTCATACAAGTGGAATCAGACATTTGTCTTTTGTTTCGTTTATTTAATTTAGCATAATGTCTTCAAGGTTGATCCATGTTGTAGCATGTGTTAGAATTCAAATCCTTTTAAAGGTTGAATGATATTGCACTGTATATATATGTATATATGTATATATATATTTGTCTTACGTATAAACACACACACACACACTACATTTTGCTTATCCATTTATCTGCTGATCGACACTTGGGTTGCTTCCACAGCTTGGCTATTGTAAATAATGCTGCTATGGACATAGGCGTACAAACATCTGTCTGAGACCTTGCTTTCAAATCTTTTAGGTATATATCCAGAAGTGGAATTGCTGAACCATGAGGAACCAGCATATTGTTGCAACAAGCTGGGCACTGTGGCTCACTCCTATACAGCAACTGTATCATTTTACACTCCCACAAACAGGGCAAAGGCTACAACTTCTCTATACTCTTACTAACACTTGTTATTTTCTGGGTTTTGCTTGTTTTTATAGAGACAGGGGTCTTGCTTATGCCCAGGCTGGTCTTGAGGTCCTGGCCCTCAAGGGATCCTCGCACCTCGGCCTCCCAAAGTGCTCTCAAAACAGGCTGTGCCTGGCCTATTTTCTGGTTTTTCTTCTTCTTTTTTTTTTTTCCAGTAACAGCCCTCCTAATGAGTATGAAGTCGTATCTCATTGACTGTGATTTTAATTTGCATTTCCCTAATGATTAATGATGTTAAGCATCTTTTCACATGTTTATTGGCCATTTGTATATTTGCTCTGGAGAAAAGTCTATTCAAAGCCGTTGTCCATTTTTTGACTGGGTTGTTTGTTGATGATGCATTTGTTATCTATACTATTTTTTTGCTGCTTACAAACTGCTCATCTTTCCAAAGCTGTATTTAAGCTGTAACTTAGCTACCATACCCAGAGAGAAGCCAGAAGACATACCTCCTTGTGCCCACAGTGTCAGCAGCTAAAGGCTTTCAGAAGAATAGCAAGAGACTGGGATGGAGATTAATTCTGTATTCCTTAACCGTGACAAACACAATTAATGATACTCCACTCCAAATACATGAGATCAAAGGATTCACATGCTGACGTACGAATTCTTCCACCCAAAAAACTCCTGTAACTTGCCTCTGTTCAACTCAAACCTCCTGAGGTTCCATAAATGTACTAAATGACCAGAAAACATCAGTCATTCAAGTACCAGAAGTCTTTAAAATTATTTCTATTTCTTTGATTTTATAAAACCTGGGTGACATTAATCTATCTTCACTTAATATCAGTTAAAAGTGTAACCACACACATACACGAACACATCAAACATGCAAAAAAACAGATGTTTTCTTATAATTTTTCTTCTTCCCAAAGAAACAAGGTCACCTATGTTGTAGGATTGGATGACTTTCTGGGACTACTATGCCTGCACTGACAGCAATGAAGATACTAGGAAAACAGTAGATAAAGTTGTGGGTGTGAATATGGCCAAAATAGTACAAACAACAGCATGAACCCAACAGGAATACTATCCCCAGAAATTTATGACTTTTAATATACTAAACTTTTAAATTCTCAGCCTTTCCTCTGACTGAAACAGTATCTTTCTCTTTAGTCTCTGCATACCTTTACACTTCACTCTTCCGGTTAACATTTTATACTTGTAAGACAGCCTTCATCTGTGGATCTAAAACCCCTCTTCCTATAGCTTAAAAAGTGATCTCTCTGTTGGGCTTTTCCCCAGCTTTGGTTCATCACTTATAAAACTTAACTGTGCTTGCAGACTGAAGGGAAAATGAAGTGAGATGATCTTCCAGAAAGGGCTTAGAAACACCAAATGCATGTAAATTTGTATTAAGTAATTACTATCCCCTAGTTCCTTAGTGAAAGCTAATAAGCAGAAACCTATCTTTACAGGCTGGAATCTTCATTCTTTAAAATACAAAAATTATAGTAGCCGTGGTTAACTCCCGGCTCCTGAGTTAAACCCTGAGGGCTAACTCACAAGGAGACATGACATTAAAAAATGAGTCCTAATTTCTCCCTGGAAATCATCTGACATACGGAGAATAGCCAACTCCTATTACTAGTCCATGTACATTCTTATCACCCAGTCGTCTTCTGCTGTCTCAAGGCCCTGGCATCCTCTGTGAGGAGTAGAAAAAGACTAATTACCAACGAAACTCTTGAGATTCTCGAGTACTTGTCTGAATGACCCTTGATGCTTTGGGGATCATCAACTGGGACCTAATTTATGAACTAGCAGATCTGATTCTCCACTGGGAAGACAACAAGCTAACTGTTTTTGCAGTACCCCCAAAGAGGTGCTTCACCTTACTGTCATACACACCAAATAATCTGCTTATAGTAAGAAAAGTATTCACATGAATTTCAAATGGCTGGCCTTCATTAATTATATGGCAAAATAAAACAGAGGGTTCTTCAACTATGACTCTGTAGCTTCAGATAGATAAAAGGGTACTAAGGGATTGGGGGTTAAGGGATGGTGATAAAAAGGGGATGTGGAGCCCAGTGTGGTGGCTCATGCCTATAATCCCAGCACTTTGGGAGGATCACTTGAGCCCAGGAGTCTGAGACCACCCTGGGCAACATAGCGAGACCTCTTCTCTACCAAAAACATAAAAATGAGCTGGGTGTAGCGGACTACAACTGTGGTCCCAGGTACTCGGTAGGCTGAGGTGAGAGGATCACTTGAGCCTGGGAGGTCAAGGTTGCAGTAAGCCATGATCTCGCCACTGCACTCCAACGTGGGTGACAGAGAAAGATCCTGTCTCAAAAACAAACAAACAAAAAACAAAAACAAGAGGGGATGCAAAAACACAGAAAAGAGAGGTCAAAGATAAATATTATCATTATTATTTTTTTGAGATAGGAGACAGGGTCTTGCTCTGTCACGCAGGCTGGAGTGCAGTGGTGCAATCTCGGCTCACTGAAACCTCCACCTGACCTCCTGGGCTTGAGCAATCCTCCCACCTCAGCCTCCCGAGTAGTTGGGACTATAGTAGTAGGCCATCAGGCCCAGCTAATATTTGTATTTTTTGTAAAGACGAGGTTTCATCATGATGCCCAGGCTGGTCTCAAACTCCTGGACTCAAGTGATCTACCAGTCTCGGCCTCCTCAAGTGCTGAGATTACAGGTGTGAGCCACCGTGCCCAACCAAGATAAACATTATCTTATTTAGAAATAGTATTTCACTTATACCTCTGCAAATGTATGTATATTCACATGTAGCCCAACAGGAAGAAAACACACAGCCTACATTTCTCAATTTTTGGTTTGATTCTTCCCTACATTCCTTATTTTGTCTACCCCTTAAATATATAACCATCTACTATGAAAAAGTACTATCCTAGGCCTTAAGAATATAAGTGAACAAGGCAGAACAGGGGTGAGACAAGTATGCCATTAAAGATTTTACCTATGGATGTAATTTATAGATTCAATGTCATCCCCATCAAGCCACCAATGACTTTCTTCACAGAACTGGGAAAAACTACTTTAAAGTTCATATGGAACCAAAAAAAAGCCCGTATTGACAAGACAATCCTAAGTCAAAAGGACAAAGCTGGAGGCGTCACGCTACCTGACTTCAAACTATACTACAAGGCTACAGTAACCAAAACAGCATGGTACTGGTACCAAAACAGAGATATAGACCAATGGAACAGAACAGAG
>NW_016812222.1:1162649-1166973 GCF_001698545.2 Rhinopithecus bieti | reverse complement strand
CCAGGGCCTGTTGTAGGATAGGGGGAGGGGGGAGGGATAGCATTAGGAGATATGCTAATGGGTGCAGCACACCAACATGGCACATGCATACATATGTAACAAACCTGCACGTTGTGCACATGTACCATAGAACTTAAAGTATAATAATAAAAAAATAAAAAAAGATTTTACCTATGGACTACGGGTAATAGAAATTTATTGAAAAGTTTTAAGCAGAAAAGTGACCCATACATATTGTTTTTAAAATTTTTACTCTGGCTGAGTGAGGAAACAGGACTTACGAAGACAGAAGGCTGTTACAGTAGCACATGTGAGAAATGATGACCTAAGGTGGTGGCAGTGGAGATCAGTGGACTAATATGATAAACAAAATTTATGGTGTAAAATCAATAGCTCTGAGTCAACTGGAAAATGTTGTGTTAAGTGGGAGATGACTCTTGGATTTCTTGCTTGACAGATTGTTGGTGCCATTCACGGAGATAAAAGAGTGCACAAGATAGGTTTTGGACTTAAGGTTAAAATGGCTTTGAATCATTCAAACGAAGATTCTGAATTGGGCAGTTAGATATTACAAGTCTGGAGCTAAAACAGGTTCTCAGCTTTAAGTATCTAATTCTCCCAACAACTCTATGAGGCAAGCATTAGTTTCTCTAATCTACAAATAAGAACAGCCTAAGTTCAGTAGCTTGACCAAGAATATTCAATACAGTTACAGTTGGTATTCAAAGACAGTGAGTTGCCTCCAGGGTATAAGTTTTCTCACTCCTACAGAATATAATCACTTTCTACTGCACATTCACATACACACCAGTCTTCACATCTTAATTTCTCAACTGGACCCTAAGTTCTACAAAGTTAAGAATCATGTTTAATTTACCTTTTTAATTTACAGTACCTAGCCTAAGGCTTTGCATTTTGTAGCACATTCAGTAAACACTATTTGGTGATCAAATTAATCTTGGTTTATTTTTTAAAAATGAAATGAAAATCAAGTTGCATCCAAAGTATAGGGTGTTCCTAAATACTTCAGGTCATTTGGTACACAACTAGGAGAACTGGAAAACCAAGTCAAAGGTTCTTGAGTAATTGTTCCCTTCCCTCTCTCTTTCCCAATACTACAGCTTCTATTAAACAGGACTACAATTAGGATTTGTCTTTTTCCCCTCGATAATTCAAATTAAGAGAATATTGAAGAAACTTGATTTTAGCAATTTTTATAGCAGCTTATTTGGAAAATGGCTTGAGTCCAGATAGTTTGGAAGATCAATTCTCACTCTCCCACTGTTCATAATACTAGCATATCTTTTTTTTTTTTTTTTTTTTTTTTTGAGACGGAGTCTCGCTCATGTCGCCCTAGGCTGGAGTGCAGTGCCGGTATCTCAGCTCACTGCAAGCTCCGCCTCCCGGGTTCACGCATTCTCTCTGCCTCAGCCTCCCAAGTAGCTGACTAAATCAGGGCCGCCCAGGTCGGCCCGCTTAGTTTTTTTATGTTTAGTAGAGACCGGGGTTTCACCCCATGTTACCAGGATGGTCTCGATCTCCCTGACCTCGTGATCCGCCGCTCGCCTCCCAAAGTGCTGGGATTACAGGCTTGAGCCACCGCGCCCGGCCAATACTAGCATATCTTAAGGGAGTCTAACAGAAAATGCACTGCCTTTCTTAATAAGTTCCACTTTAAATTGTCTTACCTAGTGCTTACTGTTCCCATGTAATTGCATAAAAGGAGGTATAACTTTAGTGGCTAACTATTTCAGACCACTACATCTACCTTAATGCCGTCAGAATGACTTTGAAGACATGACTAAGTAGTGTATGCTCAATGTTTAACCTAATAGAAGCCAATTAATCAGCTATGAGAAAAGCATCACGTCAATGAATTTTTCCCTACTGAAGTCAGACCACATCAAAGCTAACTGCACGGGTCTGCATGACCTATTCTTTAATAAAGTGTAAGTAAATAAAATGTCATTAAACCGTAAGGAAAAATTGTCTATTGCCAAAATCATAAGTTTACTGATATACACTGAATACAGCAGAATTAATTTCAATAAAATCTCCTCTTGCCCTTAGCTAGCCCCTCCTTTTAATCTCTTATGTTCAGTTGTTATTTTCAATCTGGCAACTAAAAGAAAACTAGAGGCTTAGTAACAGTCCAATATCAGAAAATTCTACAAACAAGTTTGCTTAGTCATTTCTGCTGATGTATTTTATTGATGAATTTCCTAGTATTATAAATGGAAAAGATCATTCTAGAACTTTAAGTCAATTTTGAACTGTAATAGAATTAGTTCTTTTAACCCTAATGTTTACTAGTCTCCATCTTAAAAGGAAAAAAAAAATCTCCCTCTCATCCCTAAATGAACCATAGCAAATGAACAAGATCTCATCATCATCCAGACAGGACAAAGATTTCCATAGTAAAGAATGAGGAATGTGCTTAGAATGCACTGACTGCATGATTTAGGACTGCTTGTTTAGAGGAAAAGCAGCTATATAGGAAAACACCTTTTATGCACTGCTGCAGAGAATGAACTCTTTTTCCAAGCCATCAGGCAACATAAACTGGTAAGAGATAAATAAGACTCGTGGAACTCAGGGAGAACTTAAATATATATACTTTTCTACCTTGCTATAGAAGCAAAGAGAAAAATTCAGTCAAACTTGTCCATTTCCCTTTACAAAAGTGGCACTGATTAGAAGGCCAAATGAACAAAAAAAAGCACAAGTAGCTAATGTTACCTGAATCACTTATTTCAAATGTCCATACTTACCCTTAATTTCTCTCTTCCTTTCAAATCAAGAGCAGAATGCTCATGCAGTAAGCATTTACTGAATGTTTACTATATACCAGGAAATGTGTGCCTGACTGCCAGGAAGGCATTCTTTCTCTCGGCCCTGGAGAATAAAGAGAAAGTATCTCTGCCCTCAGACAAAGAAAACAGACCATTACAATCTCAAGTGATCAGTGCTGGAAAGAATTAAGTCATGGTGGTCTACAGACATTGAAGGGTATTTAAACCATCACCAACCCATCATTCATGCAACCGATATTTACGGAGTATCTAAAATGGGGAAAAACTGTAAGAGAAAAAAAAAAACTATGCTTAAAGTATGCACAGGAATTATTCAGATGGAAAACATTAAAACAAGAAATTGCAAAGCGTAACACTTTAAAGTAAGTTAGGAATTTTAAAGACCTATAATTTTGTACCCTAAAATGACCAAAGGCTGGCACATTTTTTTTATCTCCTATAAGAAACGCATCATTGGATGCCGCATGCAACACGGCATCAGGTTTAAAAAAGCACCTGATGTGCAAAAACAGCACATCAGGTCAGCAACCTTTTTATATCTGATGTGGAGACTATTAGTTTACTCGACTGTTACCATTTATGCTTAAAACAAACAATATCATTAATTAACAAGCTTTGGAATTCTTTTTCTTTTTCTTTCTCTACTTTCAACACTATTCAGCTCCCTGTCACCCAGGCTGGAGTGAAGTGGCACAATCATTGCTCACTGCCACCTTGAATTCCTAGGCTCAAGTAATCCTCCCACCTCAGCCTCCCAAGTAACTGAGGCTACAGGCATGTGTCACCATGCCTGGCCCACTCAACTTTAAATAAAACAGAGAATTATAGACAAAAGGGAATAGAAAATGCAAACCCAGAGATACAAGCAAGCAAGGAAGCCCAGAAAGCCTTTGTTGATCCTGAAAATCAGAATTTTGTTCTCACATAAACCAAAGCCCAGGGCTCTCACAAGATAAAAAGTCTAATAGGAGGCCCTCTTCGTAAGTTGGGACTTCAGAGGGATACATCCTAACAGTGAGAGTGGTTGGGGAGTGGAAGATCCAGGGAGGAATTAAAGCCCTACTGGAGGGAGTATCATATCTTAAGCTTGTTTTAAGGTGGTCTCTGGATTAGTGCCCCTGCATACCTGATATAAGCAAGCTCTCCATGGAGAAAAGTACCTTACTGTGGGCCTCAAATGATTACTACAAATATCTATTTTTATTTTTTATTTATTTATTTATTATTTATTTATTTATTTATTATTTTTTTGAGATAGAGTCTCGCTCTGTCACCCAGGCTGGAGTACAGTGGCCTGATCTCAGCTCACTGCAAGCTCCACCTCCCAGGTTCACGCCATTCTCCTGCCTCAGCCTCCGCTACAGGTACCTGCCACCATGCCCGGCTAATTTTTTGTATTTTTTTTTAAATTAAGAGACGGGGTTTCACCGTGTTAGCCAGGATGGTCTCGATCTCCTGACTTCCCAAAGTGTTGGGATTATAGGCATGAGCCACCACGCCCAGCCAAATAT
>NW_016812222.1:1131781-1162431 GCF_001698545.2 Rhinopithecus bieti | reverse complement strand
TTTTTTTTTTTTTTTTTTGCAACAAAGTCTTGTTCTGCCGCCAAGGCTGGAGTGCAGTGGCATGATCTCAGTTCACTGCAACCTCTGCCTCCCAGGTTCAAGTGATTCTCCTGCTTCAGCCTCCAGAGTAGCTGGGACTGTAGGTGCACGCAACCATGCCCAGCTAATTTTTGTATTTTTAGTAGAGAGGGGTTTTGCCATGTTGGCCAGGCTGGTCTTGAACTTCTGACCTCAAGTGACCCACCCACCTTGGCCTTCCAAAGTGCTGTGATTACAGGTGTGAGCCACCACGCCCAGCCAGTTTGATATACTTTTAATTGGTACTAGCAGAAAAGGAGAGAATGGGATAAAGGCAGTAACTGAAGATAGCTGAAAATATCCTAGAAGCAATTAGACACAATCAAATTCCAGAAGCAAACAATGTCCAAACAAGATCAATAAAAAGAAATCCAAAACCAAACATATCATCACAAAATAGCAGGAAAAAACAAAGATTAGTTGGGTGCAGTGGCACAGGCCTGTAGCCCCAGCTATTTGGAAGGCTGATGCAGAAGGACTGCTTGTGCCCAAGAGTTGGAGGCCAGCCTGGGCAAAACAGCAAGACCTTGTCTCAAACAAAAACAAAAAACTAAAGACAAAGATAAACCTAAAAGCAAGTACAGAAAAGGCAGATTATATTCAAAGAGCAACATCAGAACAGCTGATTTTTCAAAACCAACAATGAAGCCAAGATAGTTTAATACCTGCAGTGTGCTGAAAAAAATAGCTGCCAAATTAAAATTCTGTTATCAAGCAAATGTCTCTAAAGAAAGAAGAAAAATAATCCCATTTTGGAAGGTCTGAGTTGAAAGAGAAAATAAAGAGCAAAAAAGAGGAACATTTACAGACAGCTCCAAACAAACATTGATTATACAAAAGAATAACAATACCTTTAGGAGCTTTAAAAAACAGAAGACATAACAATAAAAACAGTGTATTGAGGAGATTTCAAAGTATTCTTTCTAAAGTTCTTTTATTATATGAAAAAAAGATAAAATTATAATACCAGGCTTTGGTAAGTTATAGCTGCAAGTCACAACATGTATGATGACAACTAATTACAGAATAAAAATAACATGTATTTCCAAACCAGAAAGGGGGAAAAGTAAAATCATAAAAAGAATCCAAAAGAATGTTAAGAAGGGAGAAGAAAAAAAATCTAGAACATAAGAAACATAGGGAAAAAAAGTTAAATTGGAATATAATTATATCAAATATAAGTGGAATAAATTATCCAGGTAAAAGACAAAGACTATCATGTCAGACCAAATTAAAAAAGAAATCCAAATGAACCAGAATAATCCAAACAATTCTGAAAAATCATAAAGCTGGAAGAATTATGCTATCTGATTTTAAACTTATTACAAGGCTATAGCTGTCAAAACAGTGTACTGGCAAAAGGATAAAACATAGATCAAGGGAACAGAATAAAGAGTACAGAAATACACTCACACAAATAAGGCCAATTAATTTTTGACAAAGGTACAAAGGCAGTTCAATGGAGAAAGGAGAGATATATGTTTGTTTTTTTTCAAACACCAGGGTCTGCCTCTGGTGTCCAGGTTGGAGTGCAGGGGCGTGATCTCAGCTCACTGCAACTTTTGCTTACTGGGTGCAAGTGATTCTCCTGCCTCAGCCTCCCAAGTAGCTACGACCACAGGTGTGTGTCACCATGCCCTGCTAATTTTTGTATTTTTAGTAGAGACAGGGTTTTACCATATTGCCCAGGCTGGTCTCAATTTTCCTTTTTTTTTTTTTTTTTTTGAGACGGAGTCTCGCTCTGTCACCCAGGCTAGAGTACAGTGGCGCGATCTCGGCTCACCGCAAGCTCCACCTCCCGGGTTCGCACCATTCTTCTGCCTCAGCCTCTCGAGTAGCTGGGACTACAGGCGTCCACTACCACGCCTGGTTAATTTTTTGTATTTTTGGTAGAGACGGGGTTTCACCGTGTTAGTCAAGACGGTCTCGATCTCCTGACCTCATGATCTGCCTGCCTGGGCCTCCCAAAGTGCTGAGATTACAGGCAGCAGCCACCAAGCCCGGCCTGGTCTCAAATTTCTGAGCTCAACTGACCCACCCACTTTGGCCTCCCAAAGTGCTGGGATTACAGGCATAATAATGTTTTCTATAAATTGTTTTGGAAGACTTGGAGATCAGTATGCAAAAAATCATAAACTTCAATCTAAATCTCACACTTTATATAAATGATAATCCATAATGAATCATAGATATAAACGTAAAACTTGGGCCAGATGCGGTAGCTCATGACTGTATAATCCCAGCCTGGGTGACAAGGCAAGACTCTACCTCTGGGAAAACAAACAACATATAAATGTAAAATTATCAAATCTTCTTGCATCCAGGGGTTAGGCAGAATTTGAAGACATGACATTAAAGACATGGGCTGTAAAATTCATAAACTGAACTTCATCAACATTAAAATATTTCTGCTCTGTGAAAGTCACTATTTAGAAAATAAGCCAGACACAAGAAGAACGTACTTGCAAATCACAAATCTGAATAAAGAACTTGTATCTGTAACATATAAAAAACTCAACAAGAAAACAATTTAAAAATGGGCAAAAGACGTGAACATACACACTACAAAAGAAGATATACAGATAAGTATGTGAAAAGATACACACTTCCAGACAGCAGAGAAAATGAAATTAAATCATACCACTACCACTACAGATCTATTAAAATGGCTAAACTTGAAAAAAACAGAAAACAAAACTGACTATACCAAAAGCTGGTGTGGATGCAGAGTAACAGTAACTAATTCATTCCTGGTGGGAAAGCAAAATGGTTTTGGAAAACAGTTTGGCAGTTTCTTATAGAGTTAAACATGTACTTAACTATACAACCAGCATTCCCACTCCTAGGTATTTACTCAAGAGAAATGGAAACCTGTATCTACACAAAAACCTACACACAAACATTTAAGGCAGCTTTATTCATAACTGTAAAAAAATAGAAACAAACAAGGTGTCCAACAGTTACATGAATAAACAAATGGTTTGCCATGGGATGCTTAGCAATGAAAAGGAACAGATTACTGATTCGTGCAACAAAATGGGTGAATCGTTTTTCTTTTTTTAGTAGAGACAGGGTCTCGCTTTGTTGCCCAGGCTGGTCTCAAACGCCTGGCCTCAAGCAATCCTTTGGCTTCAGCCTCCCAAAGTGGCAGGATTACAGATGTGAGCTGCTACACCTGAACAACATGGTGAATCTTAAAGTGAAGAAGCCAGAAACAAAAGCCTCCATATTGTATACTTCCATTTATATCAGGAGTCCCCAGTCTCCGGGCCATGGGCCTGTACCAGTTTGTGGCCTGTTAGGAACCAGGCTGCACGGCAGGGGGTGAGCAGTGGGAGTCACTCGCATTACTGCCTGAGCTCTGCCTTCTGTTTGATCAGTAACATTAGATTCTCATAGGAGAACCCTACTGTGAATTGCGCATGTGAGGGATCTAGGTTTTGTGCTCCTTATGAGACTCTAACGCCTGATGATCTGTTATCATCAGGCACTAGATTCTTGAGGAGGTGGAGCTCAATTTTCCTCCTTTTAGAAAAGGAAATAAGCATGGAAAGAGAGCCTAAATTTCTCCCTTTCCATGCTTATTAATCACAAGGACATTCCTAAGTCCAACGGGCTTAGAAACAGAGAAATAGCAACTCTACAGTAGAAAAACCTGGCAGACTTTACTGAAGTATCACTAGTGCTATGCCCCTGATACAATGTGATGAGAAGGGCACTTCACCTCTGTGGTAGTCTTCTCAAAAATCCATAACCACAATTTAATCTTGAGAAAATATCAAACCTGTATTGAAGGATATTCTATAAAATACATCACCAGTCTTCTTCAAAAGTTTCCAAGTAATGAAAATTAAAGACAGACTAAGAAGCTTCACAGACTGGAGGATGCTAAGGAGACATGATGACTAAATTAATGTGGTATCCTGGACTGGCTCCTTGAACAGAAAAAGGATATAACTGGTAAAATCCAAATAAAGCTTGTAGTTGAGTTAATACTATTATACCGATGTTAATTTATCAATTATTTTATTATTTATATTTTATTATTCATTTTTTTTTTTTAGAGATGGGGTCTCACTTTGTCACCCAGGCAGGAGTCCAATGGTGTGATCCTAGCTCTCCCAGTTCACAGCAGCCTCGAACTCACGGGCTCAAGCGATCCTCCTGCCTCAGCCTCCTAAGTAGCTAGCACTACAGGCACAGGTCATCTTGCCCACCTAACTTTAATTTTTTGTAGAGATGGGGTCTTGCCATGTTGCCCAGGTTGTTCTCAAACTCCTGGCCTCAAGCAATCCTCCCCACGACGGCCTCCAGAGTTACTGGGATAACAGGTGTGAGCCACCACGCCTGACCCAATTTCTTAGTGCTGATGACATATCACCGCTATGGCAAGATGTGAACATTAGGAGATACTGAGGGAAGCATATATGGAGATTCTATCTGTAACTTTGGTAAATCTAAAATTTTCAACGTTACAAGTTAAATACTGCCAATATTTAACTTGAAATGCTAAAGAGGATGAGATGCTAGAGAATATGAGGAAAAACTGAAACTCATACATTGCTAGTGTGAATGCAAAATGGTACTGTACAGTCATTCTAGAAAACAGTTTGGCAACTTCTTTACAAAGAAGTTAAATGTATATTTTTCATATGACCCAGCAATCCAACTCAAAGTTATCTACCCTAGAAAAATGAAAACTTATGTCCACAAAAGCCTATAATGTTATGTCCACAGCAGCTCTATTCATAATCACCAAAGAATGAAAACCAAAATGTCCTTCAAGGAGTGAATGGATAAAAATAACTATAATCTATCCAGAAACGGAATACTACTAATAAAAAGGAACTAACCATTTACACACACAATAAATTTGATGAATCTCAGAGGCAGTATGCTGAATGAAATAAGCCAGCCTCAAAATATTACATAATGTTTGATTTCATTTATATGAACATTCATGAAAAGATAAAACTGTAGTGAGGCTGGGCACGGTGGCTCACACCTGTAATCCCAGCACTTTGGGAGGCTGAAGCGGACAGATCACTAGGTCAGGAGATCAAGACCATCCTAGTTAACATGGTGAAATCCAGTCTCTACTAAAAATACAAAAAATTAGCCGGGCATGGTGGCAGGCGCCTGTAGTCCCAGCTACTCGGGAGGCTGAGGCAGGAGAATGGCATGAACACGGGAGGTGGAGCTTGCAGTGAGCCGACGCGCCAATGCACTCCAGCCTGGGTGACAGAGCGAGACTCTGTCTCAAAAAAAAAAAAAAAAAAAAAAAAAAAAAAACTGTACTAACTCCGAACAGAAACAGTGGTTGCTAGAGATTAGGGGTGGGAGGCTGGGTATGTTACCAAGGGTAACATGCAGAAGGTGATATAACTGTTCTATGTCCCAGTTGTGATGGTAGTTACTTGAATCTATTTATATATTAAAATTCATAAAACAGTATACACAAAAAGGAGTCAATTTTACTGTATATTAATTTGAAAAAGAAAATTTAAAAAAAGGAAAAAAATTCTATCATACGCTATCTAAAAGAGATATACCTAGGCTGGGCACGGCTGCTCACGCCTGTAATCCCAGCACTTTCGGAGGCCAAGGTGGGCAGATCACCTGAGGTCAGGAGCTCAAGACCACCCTGGCCAAAACAGTGAAACCCATCTCTACTAAAAATATAAAAATGAGCTGAGTGTGGTGGTGGATGCCTGTAGTCCCAGCTACTCTTAGAGGCTGAGGCAAGGGAATCGCTTGAACCAGGGAGGTGAAGGTTGTAGCGAGATAGCACAAAGCCTGGGAGATAGAGTGAGACTCCTTCTCGTAAAAAAAAAAAAAAATTAATAAACAAATAAGTAAAAGAGATACATCTAGGTCAGGTGTGGTAGCTCACATCTGTAATCCCAGCACTTTGGGAGGCCAAGGTGGGTGGATCACTTGAGGTCAGGAGTTTGAGATCAGCCTGGTCAACATAGCAAAACCTCATCTCTACTTAAAAACAACAACAACAACAACAAAACACAAAACTTAGCTGGGTGTGGTGGCAGGTGCCTATAATCCCAGCTACTCAGGAGGCTGAGGCTGGAGAACTACTTGAACCCAGGAGGTGGAGGTTGCAGTGAGCACTTCAGTGTGGGTGACAGAGACCCCATCACAAAATAAATAAATAAATAAATAAATAAGTGATGCATTTAAAACATGGGATATATACACACGATGTATACATACATTGAAACATCACAATACGTCACAATATATCCCATAAATATGTACGATTATATATCAATTAGAAATTAAGAGCTGGGCAGAGCTCAGGGATCCCTGCACTTTGGGAGACTGAAGAGGAAAGATGGCTTGAGGCTGAGTTCGTGACCCGCCTGGGCAACACAGCAAGACTACCATCTCTACAGAAAAATTTAAAAGCTAGTTAAGTATGGTGCATGCACCTGTGATCCTAGCTACTCAGAAGGCTGAAGAAGGAGATCATGTGAACCCAAGAGTTCAAGGCTTCAGTGAGTTATGATCACAGCGCTGCACTCCAACCTGGCTGACAGAGACCCTGCCTCAAAATCAATCAATCAATAAATTTTAAATAATTTTAAATAAAATAAAACATAGGCTACAGATAGTTTGTTCATAAAAATCCAATACTTCAAAACATGTGGGATACAATTAAAGCAGGACTTAGAAATGTATAAACTTAGGCCAGGCGCAGTTGCTCAAGTCTGTAATCCCAGCACTTTGGGAGGCTGAGGTGAGTGGATCACTTGAACCTAGGAGTTCGAGACGAGCCTGGGCAACATGGCAAGACCTTGCCTCTACAAAAATAAAAATTAAAAAAATCAGCTGGGCGCAGTGGCTCACACCTGTAATCCCAGCACTTTGGGAGGCCGAGGCAGGTGGATCACAAGGTCAGGAGATCGAGACCATCCTGGCTAATAGGGTGAAACCCTGTCTCTACTAAAATACAAAATTAGCTGGGCATGGTGGCAGGCGCCTGTAGTCCCAGCTACTCAGGAGGCTGAGTCAGGAGAATGGCGTAAACCTGGGAGGTGGAGCTTGCAGTGAGCTGAGATGGCACCACTGCACTCCAGTCTGGCGACAGAGTGAGACTCTATCTCAAAAAAAGAAAGAAAGACAGAGAGAAAGAGAGAGAGAGAAAGAGGGAGGGAGGGAGAATTAGGGTAAATGTCCAATATCAAGAATGGAAATGAGGCAGTGAGGGATGAATCAGGGTAAACGTCCAGTATAATGAATGGAAATGATACATCACTACAGACCCTGCAGATGGTAAAAAGATAAGACAATATCATGAACAACTTTTGCCCATAAACTTGAAATTCCCAGAAGAAAAATAATTTATCAAAACGGATACAAGATGCCAGTCTGATTCTCAGGAAGAAAAAACAAAAACTGACACAAAAAAATGAAAAACATAAATGGTCCCATAACCAATAAATTCAATCAGTATTGTTTCAACCTGTTCTATCCTAATGTCTTTGTACTGCACAGCTTAACATTTTTTCAAAACATTTGTTTAAACTGACTGAACTTGCTTCCCACTCCTCTCCAGTTCTCTCTGCTTTTATACATTGATTATGCCTTCCAATACTGCTTGCTAAGAGAAAACCTACTCGCCCTTCAAGAATCAGCAAACTTTACATCTGCTATGAAGCATTCCCATCTCTCTCCAAAATGAGCCAAGTACCTCTTCTACAGGGACAAAGCAACTCCATATACTCTCTGACACTGTCACACTGAATGTATTTTGTTTACATACACCTCTCTCCTCAGATTATGAATTCAAGTACTTGGACTTTTATTTCTCTTGGTGTATGCCCCGTGTTTCACCCCATTGCCCAGGCCGGTCTCAAACTCCTGAACTCAAGTGATCCAACCGCTTCAGCCTCCCAAAGTACTAGGGTTACAGGCATGAGCCACTGTGCCCGGCCTGTGGTTGATTTTTAAAATGCTCCTCAGTCTTACCTATAAATGTTATTGCATCCATCCTTTTTAAACCAGGGTAAAAAGGTTTCCTACTATCACTTACCAAAGAGATGTGAAACTAGTCAGTATGGGTGAATGATGTTTCTTGGAGCTTTTATGAGGTTCCAGGCTGCATGATTTACCATGTGATGAGCACACTGCTTGACAAGCCTTGACAGAGCTACAAAAACAGTTCAGCACTCTGTTACTGAATGGATCTTGGATTTAAAAGACATCATGAGGTTGCAGAAGAATAAGTACACTAGAACCACTACCACCTACATCTGATGTTGGATATGTGATTTAACCTACCTGATTAAAGTGAGAAAACTGCAGAATATAAGGATTATCACCCTTCTCCCACTCCCTTCTTCACTGCCATGAAGGTAGGTTACAAAGGAGACAACCATCGTCTCTGTAGGTGATCAATAACCAACAATTAATAAGGTAGGTTGTCCTAAAAGTGACAAAAATAGAATAGGCTGGAAGCAAGGGCAGTAAAACTGGTTGCCTTTCAATTCTGAAGATATTATGTGAATGCCTATGTCAGTCACCGATTCTTGGGATTTATCTTTTTTGTGTGTGTGACAGGGTCTTGCTCTGTTACCCAGGCTGGAATGCAGTGGTACAATCATAGCTCACTGCAGCCTTGACCTCCCAGGCTCAAGCAATCCTCCTCCCTCAGCTTCTTTAGTAGCTGGGACCATAGGCATACACTACTGTCCCCTGCTAATTAATTATTTTTCTTTCTCTTTTTCTTTTTTGCTGAGATGAGGTTTTGTTATGCTACCCAGGCTGGTCTGGAAGTCCTAAGCTCAAGCAATCCTCCTACCTTGGCCTCCCAAGATGCTGAGATTATAGGCATGAGACACCATGCCCAGCCAGATTTATTACTGTTAAACCAGCAAGTCCATGACCTAAGTAAGTAATGTCTTTCTCATTTTACAGAAGGCAAAACTGCATAACCTTCCCAATGTCAGAGACAGTGATTGCAAAACATTTGTCTAGATTCACAGCCTATTATTCTGTTCTACAGCAAGGGACTGTAAACTGGGACCACAAACACAGCCAACCCCCATACCCATGGTTTCAGTTACCCGCAGTCAACTGCAGTCTGAAAATATTAAATGGAAAATTCCAGAAATAAACAATTTGTAAGTTTTATTTTTGTTTGTTTTTAGAGATGGGGCTTCACTCAGTCACCCAGGCTGGAGCGCAGTGGTGCAACCGTGGCTCACTGTAGCAGCCTCTACCTCCCATCTCTGCCTCCCTTGTAGTTGGGACCACGGGCATACACCACCACTCCCGGTTTTTTTTTTTTTGTTTTTTTTTTGTAAAGAAGGTTTCTCACTATGTTGTCCGGGCTGGTCTTGAACTCCTGGGCTCAAGCAATCCTCCCAAAGTGCTGGGATTACAGGCATAAGCCATTGCACCCAGCCATGTTTTAAATTGTACATGGTTCTGAGTAATGTGATGAAATCTTGCACCATCTAGTACCATCCCGCCCTGGATGTGAATCATCCCTTTGTCCAGCTGTATATGCCACCTGCTCATTAGTCACTTGGTAGCCTTCTTGGTTACTTGAATGTTGCAGTATTGCAGTGCTTATCTTCAAGTTACCCTTATTTTACTTAAGAAATTCCCCAAAGTGCAAGAGTAGCGATGCTGAGAATCTGGAAATGCCAATGTGAAGCTGTAAAGTGCTTCCTTTAAGTAAAAAGGTGAAAGTTCTTGACAATATAGAAAAAAAATTGTATGCGGAAATTGCTAAGATCTATAGTAAGAACAAATCTTCCATCAGTGATAACGTGAAGAGGGAAAAATAAATTCACATTTGTTTTGCTGTCGTACCTCAAACTGCAAAAGTTATAACTGCAGTATGTGATAAATGCTTAGTTAAGAAGGAAAAGGCATTAAATTTGTGGGTCGAAGACATGAACAGAAAACTGTGTTCCAACTTGATGATAATCAGGTTTGGTATTATCTGTGGTTTCAGGAATCCACTGGGGATCTTGGAATATATTTCCCACAGATGGCTGGGAACAGGACTACTCTGTGTGTATATCTCCTATCTGGCTCAGATATTATGTTTTAAAAATTGAGATAAAATCCATGTAACATAAAACTCATCATTTTAGGGTACAATTAGTACCCTAAAATGGTGTGTTTTAGTATATTCACAATGTTGTGGAACCATCACTACTAACTGATTCCAGAACATGTCATCGCCCCAAAAAGAAACCCAGCACCTCAGAGGAGTAACTTCTGACAGCCTCTTCCTACAATCCTCTGGCAACCAAAAATCTGCTTTCTGTCTCCATGTATTTGCCTATTATAGACATTTCACATAAATGGAATCATGCAATATGTGGCCTCTTTCACTTAGCAAAATGTCTACAAGGTTATCCACATTGTTGCAACTATCAGTAGTTAATTTCCTTTTGTGGCTGAATTCACTGTATAAATATAGCACATTTTGGTTATCCATTCATTGATTGATGGATATTTGGACTGTCTCCACTTTTTGGCTACTATGAACAATGTTGCTAGGTGCATTTGTGTACAAGTTTTTCACTTTTTTTTTCCGTTAGAGTCAGGACCTCGCTCTGTCACCCAGGCTGGAGTGCAAGTGGCATGATCATAGCTCATTTCACTGCAGCCTCACACTCCTGAGCTTAAGTGATCCTCCTACCTGAGCCTTCCAAGTAGCTGGGACTATGGGTGTGTGCCACCACGCCCAGCTAATTTTCTGCATTTTTAGTAGAGACGGGGTTTTGCCATGTTGCCCAGGCTGGTCTTGAACTCCTGGATTCAAGTGATTATCCCATCTCAGCCTTCCAAAGTGTTGGGACTACAGCATAAGCCACAGTGCCTGGCCTTCACACTGTTTTTACAAAGTGAATCAGGGGCCAGGCGTAGTGGCTCACACCTGTAATCCCACCAGTTTGGGAGGCCGAGGCAGGCGGATCACCTGAGGTCAGGAGTTCGTGACAGCCTTGGCCAACATGGTGGTGAAACCTCATCTCTACTAAAAATACAAAATTAGCCAGGCGTGGTGGTGGTGGTGGGCACCTGTAATCCCAGCTACTTGGGAGCCTGAGACAGGAGAATCACTTGAATCTGGGAGGTGGAAGTTACAGTGAGCTGAGACTGCGCCATTGCACTTCAGTCTGGGGGACAAGAGCGAAATTCCATCTCAAAAAAAAAAAAAGCATTAAGTTGAATTATGTATTAACATTGTTCATAATTAATATTTTTCAAAGTAACAGTTACCAACACTAAAAAAAAAATTAACTTTCTATTTCTTAAAAGAAATAAAGGAGGAGGGAGGGCAGGTAGGTCTCTCTGTCTGGTAACAACGGTTCTTCCTTCCTGCACTGATAAAAACCACCAGGGTATGCTAAGCTGTGACTGTCTCACAACTGGCACCCAATGGAGATACCACACGTAAACCTGGACAACTCTTCCTTTACCTTATTGGCTCGACTCCTGAAGGCATTTGAGCTATCAATCCCCGGTCTATACTAAATACATAAATTTATAAACAAATAATAAGACAGGGAAAACTCTTATTTAGACTACAAAAATTATGGAACTGAAAATGCAGTTCAACAATGACATCAGTGGCCATGAACTATCTGGTAAATGTATATAGAGTAGCATGTACACGTACTTTCTTTTGAAGAAAAAAATTATTACAGGCTCAGGAAATCTGTAAACTTCAGCAAAATTAACAATTCCTGAGTGAGACAAACAGAAACTCATCTAAGAAGGCTAACTTGGTGATTTACATAAATACTAAAAAATTAAACTGCTCAAACTAAGTATATGCCACTCTTTCCTGAAGGAAGACAAGAAGACAATGTATTCTAGGCTTCAGAGTATGAGACCCAAGCTTGATGAATGATTAACAAAATGTCAGCCTCAGAAAAAATACAGTGGCATTCAGAGTTAGTCAGGTAGAGATAACAGTTTTACAAAAGGGAACTTTACTTCTGCCTCACATTATTGCTTACAAAATAAGAACTGAATTTCTTCACTACTGTCCAACCTTAAATCATTTACAGTCTTGTATTTTAAAGCATACCCTTTGAATCACATGTCCAAAGAGAATTACTTGGGGGTCAGAGAGTTACCTTAAAATGGCTTTAAAACTTAGAAATCCAAGATTATTTTAAGATTGCTTACCCCTTGAATCTTAAAACTGTTAAGATATCCAATTACTGAGCTTTCTAAATTAGTGCTCCCAGTTTTAACTTTACCTTTTTTTTTTTTTTTTTTAGACGGAGTCTCGCTCTGTCACCAGGCCTGGAGTGCAGTGGCACTACCTCGACTCACTGCAACCTCCACTTCCCGGGTTCAAGCGATTCCCCTGCCTCAGTCTGCTGAGTAGCTGGACTACAGGCAAGCACCACCACGCCCGGCTAATTTTTTTTTTTTTTTTTGTATTTTAGTAGAGACAGGGTTTCACCATGTTGGCCAGGATGGTCTCGAACTCCTAACCCTGTGATCCACCCCCTCAGCCTCAAAAAGTACTGGGATTACAGGTGTGAGCCACCACGCCTGGCCCAGTCTCTTTAAAAGTCAAGACAGAAATAAATTAATATTTGTATGGCACAATGGGGTAAATGATCAAGACTGCTCTGGATCTGAGGTCACTGGTTTGGATGCTGTATCCAAGCCATATTCTGCATGAATGGCCAGAGGTGTGAGGGGACCAGTATCTCAACACATCTGTAACACACCCTGACACAATACACTGGTTGAGAAATTCTAGTTTAAATAACTTGTGGAGATCACAACCTGAAGAGTCAAAATCCATGCAGCAGGTTGAGAAAACTATTTCACAATTCCCCTTATTTCAAGAGATACGCAATCATCTTTTGCAGCTTTCAATTACAATCCAGATGTACTAACAGGCAACCATTTCATCTGGAAGATCATCTATTTGGAGGTCACTGACACACAAAAACAAAAACAACGAAGACAAACCAAGCCTCCTTACCTTAGCTCAGAAGGATAAGCCAAAAGAAAACATGTTAATGGTAAAAATGTATGATTAAATGAAGTTACTGTTTTTTTCCTCCACTTCATATTGATTTATCTTTTCCCATGTCAATTTAAGGTGGTAACCATGGCCAACAACATTCTCACTCACCTATCACACTAATGCCAAATAAGTAGTAGTGTTTTTATTTTTTCAAGTGGGGAAATATATATAGCTCAAAAAAACAAAAAAAAAATCTAGCAACTAACTCCTTGGCAGTTTCCTTGACTCTCTGACCTTCAAGTCCCAAGGTTCTAAGTACATAATGAATAAGAAAACTACCTGTTCAAACCCAACAGAATGTTTTTTTCTGGTTCGATTAAGGCTCTGAATTTGGAACACAAATATTCTCAGTAATACTTGGTAATTCATTAAGTTACTCCTTGTGTAAACTTGCAGGATATTTAACTTTAGGAGATTATAAATCCTAACATGCCCCTGGGGGCCTTTTATTCCTACTTACAAAACATACAACATTTTTGTTTTTAAAAACAACGCACACAGGCCAGGTGCAGTGGCTCACGCCTATAATCCCAGCACTTTGGGAGGCCAAGGCGGGTGGATCACCTGAGGTCAGGAGTTCAAGACCAGTCTGGCCAATATGGCACAACCCCATCTCTACTAAAACTACAAAAATTAGCCAGGTGTGGTGGTGCACACCTGTAGTCCCAGCTACTTGGGAGGCTGAAGCAGGAGCATCACTTGAACCCAGGCACTCCAGCCTGCGTGACAGAGCGAGACTCTGTCTCAAAATAAATACATACATACATACAAAAAAATTAAAGCCATACATGTAAGTATCACTTCCATAAAACAAACCAGGAAGTACAGTAAAACATAAAATATTAGCATTTGGGCCTTTTGTGTGAATTACATTTCTCCACCTTCAACCCAGAAAAGGGATCTGAGTGTCAATGTGACATAAGTGACATAGCAACAGTGTAAGATCTTCCAATGAAGGGAGGTATTAGAAGAAAATCCAAGCAGTTTGATTTGGATTAACAGTTCTACCCCAAACACCTAAGACAAATTTGAACTCGAGCACTGTCTCCTATAATATGGAATATAACAAATGGACAGAAGTCATCATCTATATACCTTTTTACCATGCCACACAAGCAAAATAGTCACAATGTGAAACTTTACTCTACTGGCTATAACCCTCTGGAACCAAAAGATGGAAAACTTCATTTGGGATATACAGTAATCTAAAGAAAAATTCAGCATTTATGAATTTAATAACTGCTGCTACCATTTGAATACCTCTTATAAACCAAACACAGTATCAGATGCATATTCTGATTTTAGAAATAAACAAACTCAGAGGTTAAATAATCTGCCAAAAACAACAGGATTACTAAGTGGTGGAAGCCAGATCTGTTTAGAATTCAAAGCCCAAATAGGTTCTTTTCACTAAATTTAATACTATTTCCTTAATTCTCCAAACTGATTTATTACAGCCTATCCAAAATACTATAATAAAATGAACTGCTTTAAATTTGGAGGCAAGGCGGGGGTGGGACACTGAGTTTCAATAGTCAGGGTTCTTCATTATTTTCTTACCTGACTAGGCTGGCCACCAGGCCACAAATTGTATAAAAATCAGATTTTAAATGATGGAAAAGCTTTTCTGTGTGGCTGCTGAAGGGAGAAAGGAAGACATCTGAGACATGCCCCACCATGCTGGCTGGGGGCTGGTGACATCTGTGGGCCTCAGCGTTGGGCTCCAGATGCAACAAAGCCTAAAGTTTTGAATATGTATGAAGGTCAATGTGATGTTTTCCAAAAACAGTCATAAAAGATAGCGGTGAAAAACCAACTAGGATAACAACTGTATGTAACAAGAGCATATAGGTAGCTGCAGATGAATGCTCAGGTCCTTAGCTGTGGTGTTTAAAAATTATTCAGACCAGGCCGGGTGCAGAGGCTCATGCCTGGAATCCCAGCACTCTGGGAGGCGGAAATGGGTGGATTGCCTGAGCTCAGGTGTTTGAGACCAGCCTTGGCAACATGGTGAAACCCCATCTCTATTAAAATACAAAAAAAAAAAAAAATTAGCCAGGCATGGCGGTGTGTGCCTGTAGTCCCAGCTACTTGGAAGGCTGAGGCAGGAAAACTGCTTGAACCCGGGAGGTGGAGGTTGCAGTGATCTAAGGTTGTGCCACTGCACTCCAGCCTGGCAACAGAGTGAGACGCTGTCTCCCAAAAAATAAAAATAAAAAAAAATAAAAAATAAAAATAAAAAATAAAACAATTCTTCAGACCAGTGCGGTGGCTCATGACTGTAATCTCTGTAATCTCAGCACTTCGGGAGGCTGAGGCAAGAGGACTGCTTGAGCCCAGGAGTTTGAGACCAGCCTGGGCAACATGGTGAGACGCTGTCTCTACAAAAAAATTTAAAAACTACCCACAAAGAAAACCCTAGGTCAAGATAGCTTCACTGGAAGGAAAAATGAACTGGTCAGGAAGACAGATAAATAGAAGCAAATAATGAAAACATTTTATTTACCACTGACAACCTTCTCACAATAAATTATATAGCAAAATACATGTTTGAATACTTTTAATTGCTAGGCAATAGTCTATTTTCATTTTTTTTTTTTTTTTTTTTTTGGGAAGAAGTTTCCCCTCTTGTTGTCCAGGCTGGAGTGCAATGGCGCAATTTTGGCTCACTGCAATCTCCGCCTCCCAGGTTCAAGTGATTCTCCTGCCCTGGCCTCCGTAGTAGCCGGGGTTACAGGCATGCGCCACCACGCCTGGCTAATTTTGTATTTTTAGTAGAGATGGGGTTTCTCCATGTTGGTCAGGCTGGTCTCGAACTCCTGACCTCAGACCAGTCTGCCTGCCTCGGCCTCCCAAAGTGCTGGGATTACAGGTATGAGCCACTGCACCTGGCCTATTTTCATTTTTTTACAAAAGGTAGACAACTCCAAAGCAGATGGCCATTTGTAGCCATTCTATATAATCATGAATACACAAAACACTGGCCAGTGGCTCACGCCTGTAACGCCAGCACTCTGGGAGGCTGAGGTGGGTAGATCACCTGAGGTCAGGATTTCGAGACCAGCGTGGCCAACATGGCGAAACCCCACCTCTACTAAAAATACAAAAATTAGCCGGTTAGGTTGGCAAGCGCCTGTAATCCCAGTTACTTGGGAGGCTGACAGAGGAGAACCACTTGAACTCAGGAGGCACAGATTGTGCTACTGCACTCCAGCTTGGGCAACGGAGCAAGACTCCATCTCAAAAAAAAAAAAAAAAGTTTTAAAGTGCCAATAAATACAAGTTCCTGGTCTGCCTACAGTTTATCACTTAATAATACAAAGTAAACAAGAAAGCCAAGTTAGTGGATTACCTGAGAGAACAAGATACAGAGAAGATGTTAATGGAGGGAGGTGGCCTTCTCCAAACACATCCCTAACACACACTATTCAAGTAATTCCCAAACTGTGATAAAAGAACCACTGGGAATAAGACCTCTGATCTATATTCACAGGTCTATAGGTGAGCAAAGGTAGACCTTTTCCTGTGTCTGAGATGGGAAGATTACCTTCTCTATCTAGAAGCAAAAGAACCCTAGACTCACCAAGACTAGCTAATAGACACTGTACACGAGTAATTGAGGTAATCTACACTGGGCGTGAGTTACATACTGATCCACCCCTAGGCAGCAATTCATACCTCACCCACCCAACAGGCTACATTAGAAACAGGAAGTACAGGTCAAAAGTCTCATTAAAAAAATAAGAACTCTTGGCAGCTGAAAATGAAAATAAAAGAATGAAGAATGACAGCACTGGCAATAAACACATTGTTTTCTCTGAAAGGGAAGGGAAAGAACTAATGTTGGGCATCTATATGCCAGACATTTTATAAATTTTCTCCTTTAATCCTCAGTAATCTTGAGATGATAATACTAGCTAGTACTCTAGTTATTAATCCTCACAAAAATCCTGAGGTAGGTACTACTAATTCCCATGTTACAGATGAAGAAACTGAAGGTTACTAAGTTGCCCAGGGTAGTTGTTATCCCAACTGTAGAGACAAGAACTCTCAGACTTCAAGAAGTTAAGTAAACTTCCCCAAACTCAAAGTGGGAGTTCTTTCCCACTATCCGGCTGCCTTCCCCTCCCTACTAGCAATCTCAATTAATTCTCTATTCTACCCCCTTCTCATTTCTGTAGCTGTTTCAGAAACTATACTAAGATACAAAGCAAAGAGGAGTTATCATAAGAAAACACCTCCAAAAGACACTAAGTTGTGCTATGATATGCCTATTACTAGAAAATGTCACTCAATTTTAAGCTTGGAGGGCAGTGACAGTTTGGAGATCTTCAGCACAATACCTGCCAGAAATGTAGCAGGCACTCAGGATCTGCTGAATGAACAACATCTTTTGAGTGGTTATGAATTCAATAACCCAAAATGACTATCTTGTACTTCTGGATATGACATGATACCACTTTTTGGAAAATAATTTATCCATTCATTTTAAACAGGGTAGCTTTCTTAAAATTTATAGAATATTGATGAGATAGCTAAACTGAGAAATGCCCATTAAAGCATTAGTCATAACTTCAGGAAAATTCCAAGTGTTCACTTTTCCAAGCAAATTAAAATGTTTCAGCTAATAAAACCTGTCAGAAAACCCACAAGACAAGAAAGTATAAAAGAAAAGAGAAGCCAATATAAGAGCATTTAAGATGTCACACATAAAAAATTATAAAACATTAACCTAACTTGTACCTTGGTATTTAACCCTAAAACTGTCACCTCAGATAACACAATATTTTCCATGCAAGAAAACATTATCACCATGAATGTAAAGAAGCTTGCCCACCATAGCAACTGTTGCTAAGAAGGATTTTTTAATGTCTAAGACTGAAAGACAGAATTTGTAGAAACCAGTTAAAATGCCACTCCTAGCAGCATCTTGTGATACTGTGCTTTCACCTTAAACTTTTTAAGCCTCAATCTTTGACTTCTACATGTTTAAAAAAAAAAAAAAGAAAATCTGGGAGCACTCAGTGTAAAAAAACTACCAATTGTCTATAACCCAATGAAAATACATCCTTTGTTACAATGACAGCAGCTACTTTTCCTTAATAATCCTAGAGGAATTTCTTCATTTGAAAAGCTGGCTGGCCTAGATTTCTCTATAAACTAAATGACATGCTACTTTCGAAATTATCCATCTCAGAAGTTCAAAGAAATTTAGGTATAAGAACACATTAATACTCTCACGAAACAAACCTTATCCAGGTTACCCATGAATTGTGACAAATCAAAATCCAGTTTCTCATTTCAAATCAAGTATCACATTATTTATTACCTTAAAATATTAAGCCCTTACCTAATTCAATGGCAAATCATACTGGTTTTCAGTTTCTTAACTTGTACAAATCATACTGAAATATTTATGCAAAAGCTATCATACAGTTGAATATTACAGACAGTTAACATCTCTCTCTTTTTTTTTTTTTTTTTGAGACAGAGTCTCACTCTGTCCCCTAGGCTGGAGTGCATGATCTCAGCAAAACTGCAACCAACCTCCATCTCCCAGGTTCAAGTGATTCTCAGCCTCCTGAGTAGCTGGGACCACAGGCACGCGTCACCACACTCAGCTAATTTTAGTAGAGACGGGGTTTTACCATGTTGGCCAGGCTGGCCTTGAACTCCTGACCTCAAGTGATCCACCCACCTCAGCCTCTCAAAGAGATGGGATTACAGGTGTGAGCCACCAAGCCTGGCCAACAGTAGAAAAGGGTACTCAGGGAACATAGTTAGAAAGTCATGACTCTGCTGGCTGGACCAGGATTCTAGACTAGCTCTAGGGCTGAGATATCTTAGTAGATCAGTTAACCATTCATGTGGCCCAATTTCCCTTACTCTAAACCCAAAGTCAAACATAATCTCTAAAGTCTTTCATGCCCTGAAATGCTAATCTTGTAATCATCTTTCTATTCAGGTAATAACTCAAAAGAAATGGTCTCATTTCCTTCATCCTCTGACTAAAATTTAGTCAATCCATATTTTATGAATCCAACCAATAGGACACTGTTAAAGAACAAAAACAAAAGACTTTTCTTGAAAGCTAGAAACTCCATTCTGTAGTGATGATTCCCAGATCTGACTCTTAAACTCAACAACCTCAACAGACAATGACAGGGAGAAAAGATCTTACAACTTTGAGCTGAGCTGGGGTGGGGTGGGAGGTGTGAGAGAACAGAGAGATAGTTACAAATTCACAAAAATATATCATCCATTTCTATCTCCTCTAAAAAATATGAAATAAGCCTTAAAAGGCTGCCATATAAACCATTATTAAGCCAATAAAAACTAATGAAGAAATTATGTCATTTATCCAAAATATGGAAAAACCACCTATTTACAGGAATCCTATCAATGTCCTACATCTTCAGAAACTACATTTCACTAAGCTGGTCATCAAGCCCCTTCAAACTGCATCTAAGGACAATAATAATATTCAAACATCAAGAAAGAGGTACAGGTTCCACTCAACACCATTATTCCGTGGAGTCTTCCAGGACTAAGTCATTTTATAGAATCTTTGCTATCTTTGTTCTCTAGAAAATAATATCCCGAAGACTCTGAAATAAAACCAGCAAAATTCCTGTATTTGTTTTCCATTGTGTCGTAACAAATTATCACAAACAAAACAACACAAATTGATTATCTTACAGAAGTCAGCGGGCTTGACTGGATCTCACAAGGGCTAAATGAGGGTATCCAGTGGACTAGTTCCCTGCTGGAAACTCTGGAGAAAATCTGCTTCCACATTCATTCAAGCTATTGGCTGAATTTAGTTCCTTGCAGCTGTAGGACTGAGGTTCCTACTTCCTTGCTGGTTGTCAGCTGGGACTGGCCTTTCCTACTAGAGGCTGCCTGCATTCCCCCTCTCATGCTTTCAATCTGGTCCCCTCCAGTAATGGCAGGCTAAGTCCTTCTCATGCTTCAAATCTCGGACTTCCCCTTCTGCCTCATCTCTGACACCAGCCAGAAAAAGTTCTCTGCTTTTAAGTGCTTATGTGAGTAGAATAAACCCACCCAGAAAATCCAAGATAATCTACCTAAGATCCTTAACTTTAATGAAATCTACATAACACACTCAGGTTCCAGGGTTTATAGAATGGAAATCATAGGGGAGCCATTCTGCTTACAACAGTCTGCCTTCTGGTTTTCAAGGATTCATCTCTCTCTCAAATGCAAAATACATCCATCCCATCAAAAGGTCCCAAAGGTTTCCCATCTAAAGTTTATTTCAAAAGTCCCAAATCTCATTCATCTATTCAGGTGTGGATGAGGTTCTGGGGATAAAACAGTAAGTCCAACTTCTGGGGCACAATTCCTAAGAAAACAAATTCTCAGCTCCGAACATACTATTGTGAGACAGATATAGAATAACAGTTATAAACATTCCAGTTCAAATGGGCAAAATGTAAAAGAAAACAGAGCCACGGGTCCAAAGCAGTTTCAAAATCTAGGGAATCTCCATTCCACTTCAAAGCCTGGGAAAAAGCCTCTCCAGCTTTTAGCTCCACCCCTCTGGGCTCTCCTATCTCCGTCTGAGTCACCCTTCTTTTTTTATGAAAAGCAACACATTCACATGTGAGTAGTTTTATCAGCCTGCTTCCCATCAGTAGAATTTGGGGGGTCCAACAGCCCTATTACTTTCTGTCTCTTTCAATCCAAACGAGAATTGCTTATGTTGGCATAAAATTCTCAAGAACCTGACAGGCTGTGGAAATATTCCACAGGGGTTCACTCCATTAAAGTTCACATTCACAAATAAACCAGGCTGCACATTTAATACTTTGACTGGAAATCTCAGCTAAATATACAAGTTCATCACTTACAAATTTGGCTTTCCATATAACCATAGGATAAAATTCTGCTAAACTTAGTTGCTGCTACGTAACAAGGGTCCCCTTTCTGCCCGTTTCCAATAAGAAAGACCTCACTTCTGTCTGGGCCCTCAGTAGCAGAGTCACTAACATCCATATTGCTATTAAAAGTCTGTCCTAGGCCTTTTCTTTTTTCTTTTTTGACAGGGTCTCACTCTGCCACCCAGGCTGGAGTGCACTGGTGCCATTACCACTCCCTGCAGCCTCGACTTCCTGGGCTCAAGTGATCTTCCTGTGTTCTAGGCCTTTTCTATCATGCCCCTTAAAATTATTCTAACCTTTATCTACTGCCACTTCCATTTTTAGGTAATAGTACCCCACTCCTGGTACCAAAATCTATACTAGTGTTCTACTGCTGCTATAACAAATTACTACAAATGTAGTGGCTAAAAATAACACAAATTTATTACCTCACAGTTACTTAGGTCAGAAGTTGGGTGGGCTTGACTAGCTAGGTCTTCTGCTTAGGGTCTCATGAGGCCAAAAAATCAAGGTGTCTCAAGGTTGCATTCCTTGATGGAATTCACTTTCAAGCTCAATCAGGTTGTTGGCCAAATTCAGGTTCCTTCTGGTTGCAAGACTGAGGTCCCCATTTCTTGCTGGTTGTCAGCCAGGGACTGGTCTTTGCCACTAGACGCTGCCCACATTCCTTCTGATAACTTTTCATGTGGTCCTCTCTAGCAAAGGCAAATGGTATCCTTCTCAAGCTTCAAATCTCTCTGATTTCCTTTTCTGCCCATTTCTCTGACCCCAGTTGGAGAAAGTTCTCTGCTTTTAAGGACTCATGTGATTAGATTGGGCCCACCCAGAAAATCCAGGATAATTTTTCTATTTTAAGATTCTTAACCTTAATTACACCTGCCAAGTTCCTTTTGCCATGTAACATAGGGTAGTTACAGATTCTGGGGATTGAGGTATGGACAACTTGGGAAGAGGGAGATGTAATTCTGCCTACTACAAATCCAACTCCTATGGAAGGGTTTTTTTTTTTTTTTTTTTTTTTTTTGAGAAGGAGTCTTGCTTTGTCGCGGCTGGAGTGCAGTTGTGTGATCTCAGCTCATTCAAGCTCCGCCTCCCGGGTTCACGCCATTCTCCTGCCTCAGCCTCCCAAGTAGCTGGGACTACAGGCACCCGCCCACCATGCCGGCTAATCTTTTGTATTTTTAGTAGAGATGAGGTTTCACCATGTTAGCCAGGATGGTTTTGATCTCCTGACCTCATGATCCGCCCCCCCTAGGCCTCCCAAAGTGCTGGGATTACAGGCATGAGCCACCGTGCCTGGCCCCTATGGAAGGGATTAAACTCACTTCCTAAAGAAAATCATTCCTTTCTTTAAGAGTGTGTAGTAAAGGTGTACAAATTTTACTTATGTGAAGTAAAGTATATATACATACATGCATGCATATGTCTTTACTTATGTGACACAAAGATTTATGTTCAGAGATAGAGACAATAGTAAAAACAAGGACTCACTCTGGATGAGTGAGTAGGCAAAGGAACTAAACGCGCAGTATGGAAAAGGAGTTGCCACCTGTTTCATCCTCAAACTGCAAGGCACTTCACCCATAACTACTTAGAAACTAACCCATGCTCCTCCTTAAATGTGTATTTCTCTTCTCTGTATTCCACAAAAAAGTACATAACTAGGCATTGTTTTGTTTTAAAGAAAAGGCATCTCAGGGGACCTAACTTTGTAATGAGTTGATTAATCAATCTAAGCAAATTTCCAATCTTTCATTCAAGTCATACACCCTCCCCAACAGCAAACCAAAGCCAAAAATTTCAAAGTCACAGAAGGACAAAAACATGCCCTGCTAAGACTGCAGGTGAACTTTTGAGAATACCACGGAGGAGAACTAGTATTGGTACCGGACTTTCAGCCCCAGGTTCACCAAGCCAGTAAAGCCAAATACAACAAAAACCTACAACTACAAAGATAATATTCTAAAGCCCTGTTTACAGTCAAATTCTTGACCATGAATTTTACCTAGAACAGAAGAGCCCCCAATATACCAGCTAGTCCCTTTACAGTGACAGGTAAAAGCTACTTACTACACTTACTACCTGCCAGACACTGTAGTAAGCACTTGACACAAATTGTCTTATTTACTCCTCTCCATAAACTCCCAAGCTAGAAAATACCATCATCCCCCTTTTACAGACGGGAAAACTGAGGCTTACAGAGTTTAGGTCACACAACTAAGTAGCAATGGCCCTGATATTTGACAACCTAGGCAGTGTGGTTTTTAATCACTGGGCCTATACTGCACTCCTTAGATGGCATGAAGTCTCCAATTCTTGGAAAAATCTTCCCTTCTTAGTTTTCTTTTCTTTTTTTTTCAGACGGAGTCTCGCTCTGTCGCCCAGGCTGGCGTGCAGTGGCGAATCTCAGCTCACTGCCACCTCCGCCTCCCAGGTTCAAGCGATTCTTCTGCCTCAGCCTCCTAAGTAGCTGGGATTACAGGCGACCGCCACCAAGCCCGGCTGATTTTTGTATTTTTAGTAGAGACGGGGTTTCACCGTATTGGTCAGGCTGGTCTCGAACTCCTGACCTCGTGATCCAACCGCTTCGGCCTCCCACAGTGTTGGGATTACAGGCGTGAGCCACCACGCCCGGACTCCCTTTTTAGTTTTCATTTCCTCTCCTCATGTCCCATTCTCGTAGAATTAAACAGTTGAAAAATAATCAAGTCTTCCCAAATAATTTGCCATCTCCTTTTCAGAACTCTTTCCTCCACACAAAGCAATAGTCAAGATGCAACTTCTCCTGACCCTGACTCTGCTTCCCCAAAACAAACTACAGAAGCTCCACCCATCACCTGCTTAATCTAGAAATGTTCCAACACTGCAAAAACACACAACGAAAAACAAAATTGAAAAGTCCTACTCTTTCAAAAGGTCACCAACATATGTATACTCTTAGCCAAGCTTTCTCTCCATACCTCTTTTTCTATTCAGGCTCCTAACTAGTCCTTAACTCCAACTCCAGACGTTCTGCCCCACGTCTTGGTCCCTTCCCACTTTCTCCCCAGCAACTCCGCCTGGGGTTCTCCACCTCGCACCCACTCTGCAGGTGGGAAGCTCAGCCCCGCCCAGACGGACCCTAAGAAGGCCCCTACTCCAGCTGCCTAGTTCCGCCGCAGGGTTCACCGCACACTACCCAGCAGGCACCACTCCCTCCGCACCCTCCCCCAGCACCCCACTGCGGCCCCACCCCTCAAGTTCCCTTCCCCCTCTGACGACCCCCTCCTCCAAGTTGTCCCCTAGTCCCCACCCAGTCCGGCCCTTTCCTATGCAATAAGCTGAACTCCGGAAGCCGATTCCCACCCTCGCATCGGCCTCTGCCCCCAAACCTCGCCCTCCGCCCTGGGGGGTGGCCCTGGGCCTCCCAGATGGGCTGCAGGGGCCTCGGTTGGTGTATGTGTGAAGGTGGGGGCAGGGGAAGGCGACGGGCCGCTCGGGAGTCTGCCGGAAGCGTGAGCAGCGGCCGCGCTCCGCTGCCCTATCCTGCGCCCACCCCACCCTCCAACGACCTCGCCTGGCGACTCCCAAGGTACCTGTGGTGGAAGCGGCAGCGGCAGTGGCCGCTCTCCCCTCTGTTCACACAGACAATATGGCGGCGGTGGAGGAGGAGACACACGGCTCGGCCGCCAGCCGCAGGGACCAGAGCGAGGCTGCAGCCGCGGCTGCCGGAAGCGGAAACCCCCTCCTACCAGGAGGCGGAGCGAGACAGCTTCCGACTCCGCCCCCAGAGGAATCTAGCTGAGTGCGGCCATGCTGGGCTGTCCTATTGTAGCCTTAGGGATTCAGTTCTGGCCTAGGGTGCAAAATAGAAGGAATTCCCAACGCAAGGCAGAATAAGGAGACTTGCAATAGTCAAGCGCATTTTATTTCAATAGTGTTAACAAGTGACAACGGAGAGAACGCGAACCTCCCACTAAGTGAACAGTTGGTTTGATCCAAGTTAAGATGGCGGTACCCAGGTTGCCCGCACTTCACCCGGCTGGCCCCTCCTTTCTTGAAAAGAACCATGCGCGACCTGCAGAGCTGTAGAGCCAAGCATTCTGGGAGCTGAAGTCCCTTTTGCTCTGACCCTTCGTTTAAAATTAGGGTTTCAGCAACACTTTCTATTCAAACTTGTAGTTCGGAAGAAGTGAATGAAAGTTGGACCCTAGAAAGGGCCTGGCGCAGGAGTCTGGGAAGTGAGGATACTAGGTCTCAAGAGACCGAGGCCCAATTCCTTCCTCCTACAGAAGTCTTGCCTAGAGCTCTGCGTTCAAAACATAGTGTTTCCTCTTCTATCTGCCTCCCACCCCAGCTCTCCTTTCCCGAGTTACCTCCCCAAAACAGTCACAGAGCACCTTCTACCATGCAAAGCTCATCATGGTCTCCTCGTGATCAAAAATCTCCCATGGACCTCTTTGTGCACCAAAGATAGCCCAAACTCTTCACTTGACGTTCAAAGTCCTCCATAATTTGGCCAAACCCTCCTTTCCAGCCTCCTGTTTTGCCACTCTCGTCTCAAATTCTGGAAGCTTCCACCCACTAAGACTGCAAACCATTCCTGCAACTTAGCTGTGTTGCCTCTCTCGCTTTACACTGGCAGTTACTTCTCTTACTGTCACCCCATGGACTGGATAATTTCCGTACGCCGAATAAACTAATTCAGGGATCCTTTCCTCTTGGGGTCTTCTCTCTGTTGAACTCCCTCAAACCCAGGCACTATCAGTAACCTGAGGACCTCAGTCTGTCTCCTCCATCAGACTGTGAGCCCCCAGTGGACAGAGCTCCATATGATGATCAACCTCTCCTTTGCAGGCCCTGCTAAAAGCTGAAGCGTCTAGGAGTTGCTGAAAGGAGTTCAAGTGTTAGTCTCACCTCTGATGGGACAGAGGTGTGAGCACTGGAATGAGGGTGAGGAGGCCGGGTTATTTCAGTACCAACCATTATCCCTAGCTGTCTCAGAAGAGCTGGTTGTCTCAGGAATAGGCCTCTCCACACTCCACAGCCCTCCTTTCACAGTTTGTCAGCTGACTAGCACCTCTGCTCCCAAAGAGGCATCTCCTGCCCACGTAGGGTTAGGGCCGGTGGTGGCTGCAGACTTATCGTGATGGCCTCAGGGAGGTAGGTGGCTGTGGCCTTCTCGGGACCTCATCTGCTAGACAGCTTGTGACATCTGATCCAATTGCCTGGGAACCCATAACAGTTTTTCTCTCGGTATCCTGTAACTGGTGATTCCTCAACTCTGGGCCTCAATTTCCCCACTTGTGGACTGAGGAGGTTATACAAGATAATCCCAAAGTTTCTGGGAAGTCATCTTTCAGGAAATGATACCCTTCTACCTACCTCTTGAATGTATCTTTTTGGCTCTCGTGGCTTTGTTTTTCCCAACTGTATTCACATTTGTTTAACTCACAACAATTCATCATTTGCTATGAGCCAGACACTGTGCTAGATACTAGGGATGTGTTATGAGCAAGACATACACCAGGTGCTTACTGGTGGAGCTCACCTTCTAAAGTGAGAAGCAAGTAATGCACAGGTAAACAAATGCATAAACAGAGTAATTTCAGATAGCAATAAGTGCTACGAAAGGAAAAGATAAGTAGCTGTGAAGTATAGAACTTTAGCTTGAGTGGTTCAGAAGGTCCCTTTGAGAAGGAAACAGTAAGTGCAAACATCCCAAGGCAGGAAAGAGCATCACAAGTTTGAAGAAGGAAGCCATGGTGGCTGAAGCACTGCAAATAAAGGGAAGAAGAGGAAGAAATATGGTGGGAGAGGTGGGCAGGGCATTCAGGTAATGATAAGCTGGGTTTTCATCTGAGTGTAATGAGGATATTTCCCATTGCTTAGCCTTCTTGCCTTTCTGATCTCAGCCTCTCTCACAGCATTAGTTCTTCATTCTTCTTCCTAGTTCTGGCCTCTATCTGTGACTTCATTCAGAGGGCTCACCTGGGCACACATATACAACCCTAATACTCATGCAGGACATAATTGAAACACAACTCCTGCCATCTACCAGGCCAACCTCATATAGGTCTTCAGTCTCAAGAGGCTTCCCATCCCGAGTGTTCACCTAGTTGTGGACTTAACATTTATCCTTAACTCTTACTCTTTCCCTGATCCCCCACATCACACCTCTCAGGCTAGTCTTTCTGCAAACAACAGCAGCAGGAGCAACAGTTAAGATGTTGAGAGTAATTGCACTGTGCCACACACTGAATGTTCATCATCTCACTTAATCCTCATGTCAGCCTGATGAGGCAGAAACCAAAAGTATCTCGCTGTACAGATGAGGAGACTCAGGTTCACAGAGATCACAGGCCATGCCCAAGGTCACATGCTGGAGATGGAGCTTGCATTTCAACCTGGGCTATTAGAGTGAGTCTCTCCTCTCTCTCTCTCTCGAGACAGGATCTTGCTCTGTTGTCCAGGCTGGAGTGCAGTGGCATGATCATAGCTCATTGTAACCTTGAACTCCTGTTATTAATCGATCCTCCCACCTTAGCCTCCTGAGTAGCTAGGACTACAGACATGCACCACCATGCCTGGCTCATTTTTAATTTAGTAGTATTTTTTTTTTTTTTTTTTTTTTTTGAGACGGAGTCTGGCTCTGTCGCCCAGGCTGGAGTGCGGTGGCCGGATCTCAGCTCACTGCAAGCTCCGCCTCCCGGGTTTACGCCATTCTCCTGCCTCTGCCTCCCAAGTAACTGGGACTACAGGCGCCCGCCTCGTCGCCTGGCTAGTTTTTTGTATTCTTTAGTAGAGACGGGGTTTCACCGTATTAGCCAGGGTGGTCTCGATCTCCTGACCTTGTGATCCGCCCGTCTCGGCCTCCCAAAGTGCTGGGATTACAGGCTTGAGCCACCGCGCCCGGCCTAGTAGTATTTTTATTACTATTATTATTATTGTACAGATGGGGTCTTGCTATGTTGCCAGGGCTGGTCTTGAACTCCTAGGCTCAAGCAATTCTCCTGCCTTGGCCTCCCAAAGTGCTAGGATTTCAGGCAAAAGTTTTAATCATGCACTAAGAACCTAAGTGTATTAGCTTTCTATTGCTGCTTAACAAAATCACCCCAAAATATAGTGGCTTAAAACAACAATAGTTTATTTTATGTTTGTGTGGATTGGCAGTTTGGACATGTCTCAGCCGGGACAGCTCTCTTCTGCTCCAAGTGGCCTTTCCTGGCTTACTCTTACATTTGCTGTCGGTGAGCAGGTCAGCAAACTGGTTAGAACTCTATGGCCTCATTCACATGTCTGACAGCTGGTTGGGGTTGTTGGCTTGAGTGCCTTGGTTCTCCTCCATATTGCTTCTTCAGTAAGCTAACTCAGGCTTCCTTACGTGATGGCCTCCAAAAGAAAGAAAAAAAAGCAGCAAGATATCTTTAGACCTAGGCTTAGAAATAATATAGTGTCATTTTCACTGTATTATATTGCTCAAAGGCAGTCACATGGCCAGCTCAGATTCAAGGAAAGTAGAAATAGATTCCATTTCTTCATAAGAAAAACATCAAATCATACTGCAAGGAGTCATGTGTATAAGGATGGTGGAATTGTTGTGGCCACCTTTGCAAACATTATATCACATAAGTAACCATAGGCATGGAACTGGTTAAAGAAATTATGGTACAGTCAGACATGGAGCTATTCACAGCAATGAGAGCTAACATTTTTGAGCACTTAATATGTGTCACTGTACAAGATGCTTTACATCTATTAACTCATTTAATCCTCACAACAGCTCTCTGTGACCAGTACATTTTTAATCCCCATTTTAGAGATTAAGTACACCAAGTCTCATAGAGGTTAAACAACTAGTCCAACATCGAACAGCAAGTGACAAAGCCATTGAAAAGAATGAGGACAGTATTATGTCCTGACATAGAAATCTGGCCCTGACATTCTGTTATACAATACAAAGCAAGAGACAAACAGTAGTTTGGTCAGAAAACATTGAAAAAGCACATTTAAAATATTAGGAGATGTGTGGTTTTTTTGTTTTGTTTTGTTTTGAGGTGGAGTTTCACTCTTGTTGCCCAGGCTGGAGTGCAATGGTGCGATCTTGGCTCACTGCAACCTCCGCCTTCCAGGTTCAAGCGATTCTCCTGCCTCAATCTCCCAAGTAGCTGGGATTACAGGTGCCCACCACGCCCAGCTAATTTTTGTATTTTTAGTAGAGATGGGATTTCACCATGTTGGCCAGATTGGTCTTGAACTCCTGACCTCAGGTGATCACCTGTCTTGGCCTTCCAAAGTGCTGGGATTACAGGTGTGAGCCACTGCGCCCGGGTGGAGATGTATGTCATAAAAATTAGTAGAATAAAAATTTTTATGTCTTATAAAAATTAGTAGATGTATATGTCTTATAGTTTTAGATAAATTCAGGAAGAATTTACTGCAAACTATTAATGGAGCTTATCTTTGAAGAGAAGAAAAGGAGAAAACTTTTATTTAAACACCTGTTTGTATTGCTTGAATTTTTTTTTTTGAGAGAGGGTCTTGCTCTGTTGCCCAGGCTGAAGTGCCATGGTAACAGTCACAGCTCACTGCAGCCTCAACCTCCAGGGCTCAAGCGGTCCTTGCACCTCAGTCTCCCAAGTAGTTGAGGCCACAGGTGTGTGCCACCATGCCTGGCTAATTTATTTTTATATTTTGTGGAGATAGGGTCTCCCCATATTGGCCATGCTGGTCACAAACTCCTGGGTTCAAGTGATCCTCCCGCCTTGGCTTCCCAAAGGGCTGGAATTACAGTAGGCACAAAGCCTGGTCTTCTTTGAATTATTTTACAGCAATCATAAATTTTTATTTCAATACCTTATAAAGAAGAAGATGTTTTTAAAATGTCCTTCAGTTTGGCTCTCACCTACGTCTTTTCCTATTTGGTTTTATTTTTATTGTTTTTTTGTTTTCTTTTTTGATACCACCCCAGTCCAACCCCTTATCAATTCTGGCCCGAAGTTTTGTGGCTACCTTGAGGGCCCTTCCTCTCTCCCTCTGCAGTGCATCCTGCTTGCTGCTGGGGGAAAGTTGATTAACCATCATGTTCCATTTTTGTCTAAGAGTTTTCAATGGTATTGCATTGCCTGCACAGACAGTCCAAACCCTTTGGCCTAGTGTATTGGGTGTTTGAAGTTTGACTCCAACTTGGTTGGATTCCAGCTCTGTCACTTGCTAGCAGTATAAATGTGAACACGTTATTAGATCTCTCCAAGCCTCAATTTCCACATCTTTTTTTAAAAAAATGAAAGAAAAGACCGGACACGGTGGCTCATGCCTGTAGTTCCAGCACTTTGGGAGGCCGAGGTGGGTGGATCACCTGAGGTCAGGAGTTCGAGACCAGCCTGGCCAACATGGCAAAACCTTGTCTCTACTAAAAGTACAAAAATTAGCCGGGCATGGTGGCACATGCCCGTAACCTCAGCTACTCAGGGGCTGAGGCAGGGAGAATTGCTTGAACCTGGGAGGTGGAAGTTGCAGTGAGCCAAGATTGTGCCACTGCACTCCAGCCTGGGTGACAGAGCAAAACTTTGTCTCAAAGGAAAGAAGGAAAGAAAAGAAAGGAAGGAAGGAAGGAAGGAAGGAAGGAAGGAAGGAAGGAAGGAAGGAAGGAA
>NW_016812222.1:1128455-1131346 GCF_001698545.2 Rhinopithecus bieti | reverse complement strand
GGAGGGAGGAAGGGAAGAAGGAAGGAAGAAAGGAAGGAAGGAAAGAAAGAAAAGGATATAGCATTACATATTTTGTGGCAAATTAGATTACTGTTCAGTGACTGTTCACTTCCTCCCCCAGCCAGGGGCAATTGATACTTTCCTGCTTGGCCATATGGTTTGCTTTGACCAGTGGAATATACATATCAGTGAAAATGTGCAAATTCTAGCCTAGGCCTTAAGAGGTCTTCCTTGTTTTCAATTGGCTGTCTCAGAATTTTCACCTCTGCCTTGAAGGGTGAGCTGTCATTGGTGCCTTACATCTTTTGAAACAGACTTCCAATCAAGGTTGTGGTAGGCAAGTCTGAGATAAGAATAGTTTTTTACTGTTTAGTTTTAGTTTGTATTAATTAAATTATAATTTATCGTTTTTCATGAACTCCATATTTTTGAATGAGAGGAAGCTAAAAAGGTGGGAAGAGAATGCTCTGTCTCAATTTAGGAAAACAGTAGCTTCTGTCCAAACCTCCAGCATCAAACAGGCTAGTCCTAGAAGAATAAAAGACACACATAGTAGATCTGAAATTTAGTCAACCCCAGCAGAGCCCAGCCAAGATCAGCCAAACCCAAATGACTACATATGAGAGAAGGAGAAATCCATGTTTGCTTCTATCAGCACAGAGTCTTGGGGTAGTTTGATATGCAACATTATTATAGGAATAGCCAACTAAAAGATTCACATCATAGGGCTTTTCTTCAGGGTTAAATAAATGAATACAGGAAACACCTTAAAAATAGACTGGCACATAGCAAGGGTGTAATCCATGTGAACTACTCTTATTGGGGGTGCAACTGTGAACAAAAGAAAGCCCCTGTTCTCATGAATCTTATGTTATGTGGAGAGATATATGGAATGGTGGCTGGTGGTGAGTGTTATGGAGGAAAATAAAGCAAAGACCATGAAGTGGGCTCATGCCTGGTGAATTTCAGGAATGGTCAGTAGGTAGGACAGCTGAGCCAAGTGAATCAAGAGGCTAGGCTCTGCTGGGGTTGACTCAAATTCAGGTCAACTACATGTGTCTTTAATTCTTCTTGGATGAACCTGTTTGATTCCGGGGGTTTGTACAGAAGGGAAGACAATGTCTCAGAGGTTCACAAGGGGCTGGATTGTGCACAGCCATGTAGGGCTATTGTGAGGACTTGCTTCTGCTCTGAATGAGGTGGGGAGCTATGGGAGAGTTTTGACCAGATGGAGGGCAGGCTCTGCTATGCATTTTTATAGGATTTGTCCAGCTGCTAAGTGTGGACTAAATGGACCAGGAATAAGGGCTGAAGCAGGGAGAAAAGATAAGAAGCTACTGACACAAACCAGGCAAGAGATGGTGATGGTTTGAACCAAAGTTGGACTCCGAGGTTCTTTTCAAAGTAAAATCAAAAGAATTTACTGATAGATTTGGTATGGGGTGTTTGAGAAAAAAAAAAAAATTGAGGATGACTCCAAGGCTTCTGGTCTGAGGAACTGAAAGAAAGAATTTGCCAGTAACTGAGATGAAGAAGGCTGTAGAAGAGAACTTCTCGGGGCAGGTGGAGAAATAGAGGAAGAATTAGCAGTTCCATTTGGGACTTGTTAAATTTAAGTAAGCTATGAGAATTCCAAGTGCAGATGACTAATCAGAAGTTAGATGTATGAATCTGAGCCCAGGAGAGAGGTCCAGGCTGGAGACGTAATTTTGGGGAGTTGCTATATACTAAACTGTGTCCTCCCCAAATTTATATATTGAAACCCTAACACCCAATGTGACACTATTTGGAGATAGGACCTTTAAGGAGGTTAAAAAAGATCGTAGAGTGGGCCCCAATTCAACAGGACTGTTGTCCTCACAGGAAGATGAAGAGATATCAGAGCTCATTCTCTCCCCATGCAGGTGCTCAGAGGAAAGGCTGTGTGAGGACACAGCAAGAAGGCAGCTGTTTATAAGCCAGGCAGAGAGCCTTCACCAGACACCCTCCCTGACAGCACCTTGATCTCAGATTTCCAGCCTCTCAGTGAGAGCTTGAACTGTGAGAAAATAAATTTCTGTTGTTTAATCTTCTCAGTCTGTGGTATTTTTTTACGGTAGTTCTAGCAGACTACTACTGAGTCATCAACACGGAAACGGTTTTTAAAGTCATGATGGGCCAGGCGTGGTGGCTCACACCTGTAATCCCAGCACTTTGGGAGGCTGAGGCAGGCAGATCACTTGAAGTCAGGAGTCTGAGACCAGCCTGGCCAACATGGTGAAACTCCATCTCTATTAAAAATACAAAAATTAGTCATGTGTGGTGGCGTAATCCCAGGCTGTAATCCCCGCTACTCAGGAGGCTGAGGCAGGAGAATTGCTTGAAAGCGGGAGGCGGAGGTTGCAGTGAGCTGAGATCGAGCCACTGCACTCCAGCCTGGGCGACAAGAGTGAAACTGTTTCATAAATAAATAAATAGCCATAAGGCTGGGTGAAATTGCCAAGGGAATGAATGTAGACAGAGAAGGAAGACCAAGGACTGAGCCGTGGGGCATCCAACAGTAAGAGACAAGGAACTAACAAAGGAGCCTGAGAAGGAGGAGCCAGTGGGGTAAGTGTCCTGGGGACCAACTAAAAAAAGTATTTCGTGGAAAGAGTGCTGATCCCCTGATCCCCTGTGTCAGATGCTGCTGAGGGGTCAGAAAAGAAAAGAACAAAGAGCTGATTTACAAAGAGGAGGGCATTGTTTTGACAGGAGAGAGGGTAGGTAGATCGCTGGGAACAAAATCTGATTGGAGTGGGATTAAGAGAGAACAGGAGAAAATATAAATATAGACATAGAAAGGAAGGAAAAAAGGAAGGAAGGGAAGGAAGGAAGGAAGGAAGGAAGGAAGGAAGGAAGGAAGGAAGGAA
>NW_016812222.1:1122534-1125582 GCF_001698545.2 Rhinopithecus bieti | reverse complement strand
AAAAAAAAAAAAATACAAAAATTAGCTGGGCATGGTGGCGTGTGCCTGTAATCCCAACTACTCAGGAGGCTGAGGCAAGAAAATCACTTGAACCTAGGATGCAGAGGTTGCAGTGAGCCCAGATTGCACCACTGCACTCTAGCCTGGGCAAAAAAGAAAACCTCTTTAAAAAAAAAAAAAAAAAAAAAGCCCAAAGTGAAGGATATCTTTGCAAAATAACAGGCCTTACTCTTTAAAAATGTTGAAGTGATAAAAGACAAAGAAAGACTGAGGAATAGTTTTAGATGAAGGAGAATAATGTAATTACAACGATTGAATGCCATGTGAGATCCTAGATTAAGAAAAAATCATTTTCATTTACTACAATATGTATTAACTAGACAAGTGGTGAAATCTGAATAAGATCTGTAGATTAGATAATGGTTTTGCATCAATGTAAAACGTTCCGATTTTGGTTATTATAAGAGAATGTCCTTTCTTTTAGGAAATGTGCACTGGTTTTTAGGCCTGTAACTTACCGTGAAAGAGTTCAGGGTTGGAGAAAAGAGAAATAAATGATAAAGCAAAGATGGTAAAATCTGGGTAATGGGTATTTGGCTATTCTGTTTGTGTTTTTGAAACAAGGTCTCACTCTGTTACCCCAGCTGGAGTGCAGTGGTGTGATAATAGCTCACTGCAGCCTCAACCTCCCAGGTTCAAACAATGCTCCCACTTCAACCTCCTGAGTACCTGGGACCACAATTGCGCACCACCACACCTGACTAATTTTTAAATATTTTGTAGAGATGGGGTCTCCCTGTGTTGCTCAGGCTGGTCTCAAATTCATAGGCTCAAGCAATCCTCCCATCGCAGCCTCCCAAAATACTGGGATTTCAGGTGTTAGCTATTGTGCCTGGTGATATTTGAGTGTTCTTTGTACTACTTTGTAACTTTTCTGTAAGTGACATTATGTCAAAATAAATTCTGAAAAGAGAGAATAGAAGGAAAGGAAGTAGAGACACGGAGGCAGTGAGTCCAGGCAACTTTTTGAAGAGTTTTGCCATAGGACTGAGGACAGGTGGCAGGCGGAGAGCAAAATGGGGTCAAGATAAGTTGTTCAAAGGCAGAAATTGTAGCATGTTTTTATGCTGATGAGAGAGATTCAGTAGATTGGAAAAAAGTTATAATGCAGAGAGAGAGAGAAAGAGAGAGAGAGAGAGAGAAGAGAGTGGCTAGAATGGTGTCTCCGAAGAGAGAGAAGGATGGCCTTGATCTTGGAGCACAGATGGCTCATCCATGGTCACAGAAGGGAGGGGAGAGTATTTGGGTACCAGATTGGTAGGTAGGTAGCTGTGCAGAGGAAATGTGTGGAAATGCTTTCTGGTTGCTACCGTTTTCCTTGTGAAATAGTAAGCAAGGTCCTCGGCTAAGAGTGAGAATGGGGAAGAAGGTGATGGAGGTTTGAGAAGATAGGAAGGAAGTGCTTAGGGAAAGTGAATGGATCTACTGTGATTGTCAGGCAGAGCAAAAGACTCCACTGAAGCTATCATCATTCAAGTAAAGTGAGGCCAGTCTACATGGTGGTGTGTTTTTCTCCAGCCACATTCCACTGCAGGGGGACAAACACAAAGGGATATGGAGTTGGCACCAACTAACAGGTGTTTAGCCAGAGAGGGGCAGGGAGATCTTGGGAGTATGCAGCACAATGGGGATAAAGTTATACCATGTCTGTAATCCTCAAGGAAGGAAGTAAGGACAGGGAAACACCAAGGTTCAGAAAGGTTCAGTGACTTACCCAAGCTTGCACAGCAAGTGAGTTGGTCTCTGCATGCAGGCACTGTGGCTCATAGCTTATTCTCTCACCAGCCCAGCATGCGTAGGCTGTCTCCAGTGTGTAGCATGGCATCTGGCACATGTAGCCTCTGCTAACAAGTGAATTAAATTGTACCTGGGGTTCTCTCTGCCTTTCATTCTATGCCTCTGAAGAATACTGAAATAAATAAATAAATAAATAAATAAACAAACAAACAAAACCAAACCAAAAACACCCTAGCTTCTTCCTTCCCTTCAAGCTGTCTTTGATGTCTTAGCATGCATGATGAAGGAGATGGACCATCAGTCTCCTTTGGGTGGCCATTGGTTCCTGCCTGCAGTCTGGCTTTCAGCAGGTCATTCTCAGCTCATACTCTGGGACAAACACTTCCTCAGGTTCTCAGTACACAACAGGAAACACGTCAGTGTTCCTGACCTGGTGGAGCTCAGTCAAGTGGGGAGAAGATAAGCAGACAAATCTAGCATTGCAAACTGGGATTATTGCCAGGAGAGACAAGCGGGCGGGGTATGAGAGTGCATGAGAGTAAAGCTGACCTAGTGGAGGGAGGGAAGAAGAGTTTACCCAAGGAAGGCCAGGAGGGGGTGGCCCGTGGGGCTGACCAAAGAGGAGAAACGGCATGGGCAAAGGTCCTAAGATAAGAACATGCCTGTTAATGGCATATCAAGGAGGCCAACGTGGTCCAGACGTACATGGAGAGGGTGGAGGGTAGGAGGGAACACTGTGGGAAATGAGATGGGAGAGATTGGCAGGGTCCAGTACACACTGTAGAGGAATTTGATTTAAGAACAATAGGGTTCTTACATTTTTGCAAGGTTTTACATTTAACAGCCGGGTGCGGTGGCTCACGCCTGTAGTCCCAGCCCTTTGGGAGGCCGAGACGGGCAGATGGCTTGAGCTCAGGAGTTCAACATGGGGAAATCCCATCTCTAAAAAATATACAAAAATTAGACTGGGTACAGTGGCTCACGCCTGTAATCCCAGCACTTTGGGAGGCTGAGGCGGGCAGATCACGAGGTCAGGAAATCGAGACCATCCTGGCTAACATGGTAAAACCCTGTCTCTACTAAAAATACAAAAAAAAAATAGCCGGGCGTGGTGGCAGGTGCTTGTAGTCCCAGTTACTCAGGAGGCTGAGGCAGAAGAATGGTGTGAACTGGGAAGCGGAGCTTGCAATGAGCCGAGATCATGCCACTGCACTCCAGCCTGGGGCGACAGAGCAAGACTCCTCTCAAAAA
>NW_016812222.1:1112269-1121963 GCF_001698545.2 Rhinopithecus bieti | reverse complement strand
AATATATATATATATATATATACACACACACACACACACACACACGTATACATATATACGTATACATATATATGTATACACACACACACACAAATTAGCAGGGCGTGGTGGCATGCACCTGTATTCCCAGCTACTTGTGGGTCTGAGTCAGGAGGATTTCATGAACCCAAGGAGTTCTGGCTGCAATGAGCCTGCACTCTAGCCTCAGTGACAAAGCGCGATCCTGTCTCAACAACAACAAAAAATTATTTTACATTTATAAAAGATCTCTTTGGCTGCTGGGCCAGGAGCAGGGAGGTTGGGAGGCAGGGAGAGGAGTAGAGGTGTGGGAGGAGGGTAGGCAGTGGGTGGGCCAGGAGAGAGATGATGTGGCACGGGCTAAGATGGAAGCAGTGCAGATCAAGAGAGATGGGTTGAGTTGGGACATATTTTGGAGCTGGAGTTCACCACAGGGAAACCAAGGCCTAGTGCTTCCAAGGATAGCTCTCCAGCTCTCCCAGCCCAATGGAGGCTTTTTGATAGTTCTGCACTGTGGGGTCACATGCAGGTGGTTGCACTGGGGGATGAGTGGCCAGGACAGGTGACCTCTGACTTTTGTCTGGTGATGCGTGAGTCTTGGACTGGGCTTTGAAGGAGCCATGGGTACCTTGCTGGGCAGGTGGAGCATGTCCTTAGAGGATCATCCCATCATCCCCACGTAACCCTAGACAGGTCGCTTCTGCTCTCTGAGCCATAGTTCTCACACTTGTAACACGAAGAGGGACAACAGTATCCACTTTGGCGACATCATTCCCATCTTACAGATGAGACAACTAGGCCACATACAGTGGCTTATGCATGTAATCCTAGCACTGTGGGAGGCTGAGGCAGGCAGATCGCTTGAGCCCACGCATTTGAGACCAGTCTGGGCAACATGGAAAAATTCTGTCTCTACAGAAAATACAAAAATTAGCTGGGTGTGGTGGCATGCGCCTGTAGTCCCAGCTACTTGGGAGGCTGAGGTAGGAGGATCACTTGAGCCTGGGAGGTGGAGGTTACAGTGAGCTGAGATCTACCACTACACTCCAGCCTGACAGACAGAGTGAGACTTTGTCTTAAACCCCCCCCCCCCCAAAACAAACAAAACTCCAAAAGAAAACAGATGAGACAACGGAGCTGCCGTGAAAGGAAGTGGCTCTTTAGGGTCATACACGAATAAATGACACAGCCAAGACTAGCATCCAGGCCGGAGCCTGTGCTGTGCTGTGCTGTGCTGTTGACCTTTCTGCATCATCATTTGCCTCCCATATCTTTCCTAGGCTCTTCAGTCCTGGGGATGCTCAACTCACCCAACGTTGTATTTCAAGCACAGGGAATCCAGGACTAGTTAGTTCAGTGGTTAGGGGTATGGACTGCTTGAATTCAATTTCCAGCCCCACCAAGGGGCCTTATTCTGTCTGAACCTTGGTTTTCTCCTCTGCACAACGGGACTAACAGTGCACACCCTTGTAACCACCTGGTAGGGGAATTATACAGATGTAATGATTTGTGCAGGTGAGTCATTTACAAGCCTTTGGAGCGGCTGGCACCCATCATTGTTTGCTGTTGCTGTGATTATCATGCCTTTGGACTATGGCTTGAAACCTACAGGCCCAAGGCTCCCTTCGACAGTAGTTATAATGCTTCTTTTCTAAAATAAAATGCATAAGTAACATAACCTTCTGACACACAGTTTTTTTTGTTTTTTTTTGTTTTTTTTTTTTGAGACTGAGTGTTGCTCTGTCATCCAGGTTGGAGTGCAGTGGTACAATCTCAGCTCACTGCAACCTCCACCTTCCGGGTTCAAGTGATTCTCCTGCCTCAGCCTCCCGAGCAGGTGAGGCTACAGGTGTGCGCCACCATATCTAGCTAATTTTTGCATTTTTAGTAGAGACAGGGTTTCACCATGTTGGCCAGGATGGTCTCAATCTCTTGACCTCGTGATCCTTCTGCCCTGGCCTCCCAAAGTGCTGGGATTACAGGTGTGAGCTACCACACCCAGCCATACATAGTTTTAAACAGAAATGTCCTATTTGTAATTTAAAAGAAAATAAAATGAAAATAATTTAGAATAAATTAATATGTAAATGTTCCAAGACAATGTGTAGAAAACATCACAAAGTAGTTGGGTGGGCGCTGCTCTGGGTGGAATCATTGGGAATCTGCAGGCTGAATTGGTAACGCCGCACTGGCAGCACATGCACCGTGACTGCATGGCTGTGATAGTCTGAAATGTGAGCAGTTCTAGGTAAAGTTCTGAACCAAACACAATCCATTCTGTTCCCAATCGCTGCAGACTAAATATTTGTCTCCCCCAAACTCTTACGTCAAAGTCTAATCCCCAACGCGATGGTATTAGGAGCTGGGGCCTTTTGGAGGTGATTAGGTTATGAGTGCAGAGTACTCATGAATGGGATTAGTGCCCCTATAAACGAGGCCCCAGAGAGCTCTGCTGCCCCTTCTACCATGTGAGGACGTAGTGAGAAGCCATCTTTGAACCAGGAAGCGGCCCTCACCAGACATGGAATCTGCCAGCTCCTGGATGTTGGACTTGCCAGGCTTTGGATCCGTAAGAGATAAATTTCTGTTGCTTATAAGCCACCAGTCTGTGGTAATTTGTTACAGTGGCCCGAACTGACTAAGACACCGATTTATGTGGAGGTTGCTTTCCTGGCAGAGTCACTGTGTATTAAAACCAAGCAAATACACACTGTGCTGGAAAAGGCAAAACTGTAGAGACAGTTTAATAAAAATATTAGTGTAATAAAAAGATTAGTGGTTGCCAGGGCTCAGGGGAGGGGAGAGAGGGATGCATAGGTGGAGCACAGGCATTTTTAGGGCAGGGAACCTCTTCCATATGACACTGTAATGGTAGATAAAGGATGTTACGCACTTGTCAAAACCCAGCATGGGCCGGGCGTGGTGGCTCATGCCTGTAATCCCAGCATTTTGGGAGGTTGAGATGGGCAGATTGCCTGAGCTCAGGAGTTTGCAACCAGCCTGAGCAACATGGTGAAATCCCGTCTCTACTAAAAAAATACAAAAAATTAGCCAGGTGTGGCGGTGTGTGCCTGTAGTTCCAGCTACTCGGGAGGCTGACGCGGGATAATTGCTTGAACCCAGGAGGCGGAGGGTGCAGTGAGCCAAGATCATGCCACTGCCCTCCAGCCTGGGTGACAGAGCGAGACTCTGTCTCAAAAACAAAAAAACAAACAAACAAAAAAACCCCAGCATGGTAGAACTGTGCAACATAAAGAATGAACTGTAAGGTAAACTGTGGATTTCAGTTAATAGTTCTGTGCCAGAATTGGTTCATCAATTGTAACAAATGCACCATACTAATGCAAAATGTTAATAACAGGAGAAACTGCATGTTTGGAGGAGTACAACGGAACTGTCTATGATTTCTGTGCCATTTTTCTTTTTCTTTTTTGAGAGAGGGTCTTGCTCTGTTCTCCAGGCTAAAGTGCAGTCGCACGATTAGAATCCACTACAGCCTCAGACTCCTGGATTCAAGCAATCCTTTAGCCTCAGCCTCCCGAGTAGCTAGGACCGCATGCATGTGCCACCATGCCTGGGAAATTAAAAAAAAAAAAAAAAAAATTGTGGAGACAGGGTCTTGCTATGTTGCTCAGGCTGGTCTCAAACTCTTGGCCTCAAGCAATCCTCCCATTTTGGCCTCCCAAAGCACTGGGATTACAGGCATGAGCCAGTGTGCCCAGTCTCTGCAGTTTTTCTCTAAGCCTAAAACTTCTCTAAAAAAGTAGTCTATTAAACAGGAAAACAAATTGAAAACCCCACACATTGTGTTTATGTGGAAAATAGAATTCGGTCCTTGGCTCAGATAATTAAAACAAGGTTTTACCTACGCTAACTACCAAGGGGAGATTTGAAAATCACTACTTGAGACGCACTACAGGATGTCTGCCCCCTTGCTCCCCTCCTGTATGGCTGGGGCACCCCCTGGTCACTGGGAACTGTCCGACATTCTTGGTGACACTGCCCCCCTGAGGATCTCTGCACTGGATCTTTGCTCCCTCTCCTTTAGAACCCACAGCTGCTGACTTGCTGACCTTGGGTGATGTCTGATTGAAAGGTCTCCCCAGCCTTAGGAACCTCAAGGTGCCACTGTGGACACAGCTCCCACATTTCAGCTTCCAGAAATCCTGCTTCAACTCCAGATCCCAGCACTCCCTCATTATGTGGACTTGAATGAGTCACATCAACTTATTGAGCCTCAGTTTCCTCATTGATGGGAGAAGGGTGATTTGATAACAACTGCCATACTAGAGTATATTCATTAATTCAGTAAATAGGTATTGAACACCTACTGTCTATACTGAGGATTCAACAGCGAGCAGAACAAACATCTCTGCCTTACTGGAGCTCATGGTCTTGTGATGGGGACACACAAAAATCAAACAAATATACAAGATAATGTCAGTGATAAATAAAAGTAAGGCAGAGTCACAGATGGAAAGAGGGAAGGGCAAGGGATCCTTGGTAAGTGTCATCCTGGATGACTTCCCAGAGGAGATAGCATTTGAACAGGGCTGGGAATGAAGTGAAGGAACGAGCCATGAACGTCTCAGGGGGAAGAGGCAACAGCAAACACCAAAACCTCGAGGTGGGAATATGCTTGGTGAGTTCGAGAAACAGCAAGCAGGCCAGTGAGGCTGGTGGGGAGTGAGGAAGACGGAAGAGGAAGTGAGGACAGAGAGATCTGGAGAAGCTAGACTGTGTAAGGAACTGGGGGTTTATCCCAAGTGCAGCAGGGAGAAAACTTGAAGAGTTATTTACTAGGGAAGGCTTCCTGTGTTGTGTGCCCTTGCAGGTGAGAAAAGGTGACAAGCACACTCTAAAGCCAACTCTATTTCCCATGACCATGGTCTGGGACACTTTGAGCAGAAAGCATACTGTTCTCCTTGGAGTCAAAGGGTTTGTGAGTGTCTGCCATGCTGTAGTTCCCATGAATTACCACCAGGTGACGACTCTGGGTCGTGCTTCTAACTTGCTGGTTCTTGATTCCTGGAGGGCTTGCTAAAACACCGACTGCTCCTGGCCTCAGGCGATCCTTCAGCCCCAATCTTCCAAAGCGCTGGATTACGGGTGTGAGCCACCATGCCTGGCCTGACAGCCATGTTTTTAGCTTTCACAAACAAAACTTTGGTATCAGCACTATCTTTGTGAGAGGGACCGATCATTCCTGTTTTCCAGATAGGTCTAGTGAGGCTGAGAGAGGAAGAATCATTATCTCCATGAGCAAAAGTGATAAAACTGGCACTCAGCCCCATATCTGCCTGACTTCAGGGCCCCCAATCCTTCAGGGATGTCACACCCATGTGTCTAGTGCTGCTGTGGGAATTTTAAAAACTCATCCAATTTAATCATTACAACTGAACAAATCCCATGAAATCTTAATGTCTCCATTTTAGAGATGAGAAAACTGAGGACTAGAACTGAGAAATAAGTCACTCAATGTCACTGAGCTATTCTAAGGCTGACATCACACATTTTGGAGTCAGAGAGACCTGAATTTCAACTCTAGCTCACACTCTGCTTAGCTTTGCTCACCTAATTTCTCTGAGCCACAGTTTAAGATGGGAATAAGAGCCCCTCCTGCTTGGTAGCTGTTGGTAATATTTATGAACAAATCTAGGCCTGGGGCCTCTTAGGCTTACAGTGACACCAACCTCTTCTGTTCTGGAATCAGGAGGGAAAGTGATTAACCTGGCACTGGCCATCCCCAGCCCGGCTGGGATCAGAAGGATCCTGGAAGGATAGGCAGTACCTGGCAAAGACTGGGGAGGGAGCTTGCTTAGCAGAGGTGTGAGGGAACTCACAGGAGTCCCCACAGGGTGTCCAGGTAGGCATAGGTGTGGACGGCTGGACAGGGACTCCAGTCTGCCAACCAAGAACAGGGATAGAGCCTGGGCTTTGGGGTCAGGCAGCTTGAAGCTCTCTGGGTTCCAGCTCCCAGATCTGTAAAGTGGAACAGTAATGACTCTTCCCTGTTTTGGATTATTGAGAGGACCCTGGGGAACAGTGGGCTCAGCTGGAGGGATGGCATTCTAAAGTGTTCTCTGGGACCTTAACCCCAGTCTCATAGGAGATGGGCCTTTGACTGTGGCCTTTCTGAAACCTGAGAATGTTAACGATCACGTAACGTTAATAACAGTGATGGCAGATAACATCTGTCGTGGATTAGAGGCCACTGGGAAGTTCTCCCTCACAGTTCTAGGTTCTTTGAATCAGAAACATGGCACAAACACAGCCAAGGGTGGTTTAGGGCCTTGCAACTTACAAAGTCCTTCCACAGCATTGCACTGCATCCTGTAAGACAAATTCTCCAAGCATTAAGCACTCTGCTAAGTGCTTGACAGGCCTTGTTTCATTCTTCCAAAACACTTTGAAGTAGGTGTTGCCTTGACCCCCGTTCTTCAGCCTAGGAAATGGGAGCCATAGAGAGGTCAAGTGACTTGCCTAAGGCTACGCAGCTGGAACATAGAGCACCTCTTCCCAAGGGTTGCACAGCGAGTCAGAGGCTGAGAGGGCCTTGGAGGGACCTGAGGCTCCCCTAGCCACTCTTGCCTGGCTCTGATTCCTCCAATCCCACCTGGAAGTGGCTGGAAGTGAGAAGGAGAGGCCGGGAGGGGTGCTGAGCCTGAAGGGAGGTTTTAGGACTCAGGCCAGGAAGGCAGAGAAGGAGAGGAGGGACGGAAATGCCCCTTCCCCCCTAGAGCAGCTGAGGGGAGAGATGAAGGCATGAGGAGATGTAGCTGGGGCCAAGACAAGGAGGAAGAGAAGAGCTCAGGAGCTAGAAGGAACAACTATCTGGGGAGGAAGCCCAGTTCCAAGAGAGAAGGCCAGGGATGGATGGGGTGGGCTAGGCCCTTAGGCTGGGGTCCTAGGTCCCAGTTTTAGCAGGTAGCAGGATCCTGAGCTGGATAGAGGGTTTCCTTCAGTAGATATCCTATCATTCCTGTGTTATGAGAGGCTGGGGCCACTGAGGTGAGCCCAGGATTCAGTCTTCGAGGTTCACACGCTTGAGTCCAGCTGAATGACAGAATAAGCCATAGGACACTGTCCCAGGCCTGACTTCCTTCCTTCAACAAATATCTATGGAGGACTTACCACGGGCCAGGCTGGGCTCCCAGCAGGAAACAAGGTCCCTCCGAAGACAGAATAACACCTTCGTTAAGGAGCCTCCAATCTCATAGAAGAGATGGACAAAAAGCAGACAATGAATTGGTGTCCGGTATCACTTTTGGCTGTAAAGGTGGTCAGGGGAAAATGAATGGATTGGAGTCTACCTATTATGTGATGGTGGTCAGGGAGGGCCCCTCTGAGAAGGTGACATCTGAACAGAGGCCTGAAGGAGATGAGGCAGTAACTATGAATCTGGGGGAAGAGCATTTCAGGCAAGCGCAAAGGCCAGGGGAAAGGGCCTGAGGCAAGAGGATGCTGGTGTGGAGGAAGGAGGGCACCAAGCAAGGAGGCCAGTGTGGCTGCTGGTGAGAGATAAGAGAGTGAAGGAAGATGAGGGCAGAGTTCATGGGGGCAGATCACATAGAGCCTCAAAGTCCACTGTATGGATTTTAGCTGCGTCTCATGTGACATGGACATTGAAGGGTTTTTGTGTGTGCTTGTTTGTTTTTGAGAGGGATTCTCACTCTGTCACCCAGGCTGGAGTGCAGTGGCACGTCTCGGCTCACTGCAACCTCCACCTCCCACATTCAAACGATTCTCTTGCCTCAGCCTCCCAAGTAGCTGGGATTACAGGTATGTACCACTATGCCTGGCTAATTTTTGTATTTTTAGTAGACACAGGATTTCGCCATGTTGGCCAAGCTGGTCTTGAACTCCTGACCTCAAGTGATCCACCTGCCTCCGCCTCCCAAAGTGCTGGGACTACAGGTGTAAGCCACTGCAGTCAGTTAACATTGGAAGGTTTTGAGCAGAGGATTGTGGTGTGACCTGACTCAGGTTTTACCAGGATCCCCCGAGAGATGTTCTGGTGGCCACTGAAGAAGACTGGAGGGTGGAGCGGGCAAGGGCTGATGCAGGAAGCCCAGTGAGGAGGCTGGTCAATGAGCATGGCAGTTTGGTCAACGATCTGGGGTGCTAAATATCAACAGAAACAAAAATATTTATCGCATGCTTTCTGTGGGTCACACACTATTCTAAGTGCTTGCTTGACATTTAATGCTTTTAATCTTCAGTACAGATTTTAGGTAGATCATATTTTTGTACATTTACATCTATTTGTATCTGGACAGATTTATTATTTATTATTTATTTTTTATTATTGAGATGAAATTCACATAATATAAGTCAACCATTTCAAAGTATGGCCTTTAGTACATTCACGATATTGTACAACCATGCTTTTATCTAGCTCCAAAATATTTCAACAGCCCCCCTAAGGAAACTTTGTACCCATCAAAGATAGATGATATTTTTATCCTCATTTTACAGATGAACAAGCAGAGGCATGGACAAGCAGAGTCGTGTGCCCCAGGTCACACAGCCAGGAAATGGAAGCTGGCCACAGGTGTTGGGAGGAACATGTTGACAAGCTGCCCAGGATGGCCTGGAGGCCCCTTTGAGGACCCCCAGGTAACAGCACCAAACTGCCTTTTATTTGTTTTTATTTATTTATTTACTTTGAGACAGAATTTTGCTCCTGTTGCCCAGGCTGCAGTGCAATGGTGCAATCTTGGCTCACTGCAACCTCCGCCTCCCGAGTTCAAGCGATTCTCCTGCCTCAGCCTCCCAAGTAGCTGGGATTACAGGCATGTGCCACCATGCCTGGCTAATTTTTTGTATTTAGTAAAGACAGGGTTTCATCATGTTGGTCAGGCTGGTCTCAAACTCCTGACCTCAGGTGATCTGCTGCTCCTGACCTCAGGTGATCCGCCAGCCTCTGCCTGCCAAAGTGCTCGGATTACAGGCATGAGCCACCACGCCCAGCCCAAACTGCATTTTAAGAAGTACATGTCAGCCGGGTGTGGTGGCTCACACCTGTAATCCCAGCATTTTGGGAGGCCGAAGCAGGCGGATCACCTGAGGTCGTGAGTTTGAGACCAGCCTGACCAACATGGAGAAATCTGTCTCTACTAAAAATACAAAATTAACTGGGCATTGTATGCCTGTAATCCCAGCCACTTGGGAGGCTGAGGCAGGAGAATCACTTGAACTTGAACCAGGGAGGCAGCGGAGGTTGTGGTGAGCCAAGATCACGCCATTGTGCTCCAGAAACCACTGGAAAGGCCGAACAGTGGCCCCAGCACCCTCTCTCGGGATGGCACACAGAGGAGAATGGGGACTCTGGAGTCAGGCTGTTGAGTTCAATTCCCTTCTCCCACCTTTTTTCCATGTTGTGAAGTTGGGATAATAAGAGCACCAATCTCATCAGTGTTGGGGGAAAGTGAATTTCCCATTAGTAGAGCTCAGCACTGCCCATAGTATTTGCTCAATAAACAGCAGCCTGCATTCTCTTTCCTGCACTCTCCACTCCTGGAAATAAGTTAAGCAGATACCTAAATGCAATCTCAGTGTTGGACCTTGTAAAACATCTGGGACAATACACCTCCATTACCAGAAAAAACACAGTCATAAAAATGTCAAGATTGAGAGGATAGTGCCCATTTTATTTATTTATTATTACTATATA